>NC_063206.1:7581529-7631529 GCF_017589495.1 Alosa alosa | reverse complement strand
TCATTTGCACTTTCACCATGACCACTACCACTATCACCATTGCACTACCACCATGACACTCATTCACACAGAGCACCTTACCTTACCTTACTATGCACAGAAAATCATAGGCTCAGTCCCTGCCTCAGTCATTGCAAGCGCCTCTGATTGATTAATCACCACTATGTGGATACTGTTTTTAGAATTGATTTAGATTAAGTGTTAGTAAGTATAATTTGTATTTTTGTAATTTGTATTTTAGTATATTTTTATATATTGTATTAAGTGTTAGTTAGTATAATTTGTATTGTAGTATATTTAGCATATTCTTTATCTTCTACTGTCCTTATTGCTTAGTTGTGTTTTTATATTATATACTTTAATTACTCTTTCTGCTGTTAAAGAATGTGTTTGTGTTGTATGTATGCTGCTGAGACCTTGAATTTCCCCTGGGGATCAATAAAGTATCTATCTATCTATCTAGAAAGTAAAAGAGGGAAACAGGATATCACAGCCAGTGTTCACACTGCAACCTCAGGGCACAGTGAACTCAGTCTTCGAAGAGAAAGTCATTTCTAAACTGAACCGACAATGCCAATATGCTTCTGAGGCAAAGCTTAATGGCATTAGCCATGCAGCTTAACAACCAGCCTTCAGGTAAATATCAAATAAATTGCATACAATGAGAGACCTATTAGAATGGCTACTGCTGGGGTACATTCATATTTGCAGAATGGTTCTGTCTAGACCCTGATCAAACCAGCCTTAATGTCATTTTTCCACCCCTTACTCTTCAGTGTAAGATTTTAGTACTGCTCTTCTTGACCATTGCTGATGAAAAGAATGGGATTTGTTATCAGATCGAGATATCCATGTGTTTAGTTAATTCGTCACACATCCAACTCTTCACCATGGAATAATTCCGGTGATTTATTCTTTATTGTACAAGAATAGACATATTCAAAGTCTTAGGTTTCCCCTAGAGGCTTTGTAAAAGGCTTCAAAAGATCCTTTGACTTAAACATTCCCTTGTATATCACCCGATTGAACTTCGACCCTCCTGTCTGTAGCATTAAGCTGCTACCCATAAAAATGAATTTCCATATGTGGTTTTTATTGAGTGACCTTCAGAAAATGCAATATAACCAACAAAAATAGCCTTTATGCGTCTGCCGATTTCACTTCTCTCTTGTGCCCACTTCTTGTATGCTTCACAGAGCGTGGCCAATGAAGAGAAGCTCCGGCAGCAACAACACAACTCCATCCACCATCCGCCCTGCACCAGTGCAGGTCAGTAAACTTATTGCATACAACAAACTTAACATTCTCAGCATTACTCCAGGATAGTGAGTGTCATTGAAATGGTCCATAGCAACAGTAGGTGATGTGGTGACTGATACATGTATTATCTGACTTTACATGGTTGCAGTGTTCACTGCAAATTTTGTATCTGTTAAGACCTTCAAGCTGTCTTGACCAGGAATGTGAGGATGTTGCACCATGGACACTGGCAGAGTACATTGATGAATGAACTCTTTGATGAGATGCACATTTAGGAACTGCTGTTAATCATGTTAGACTCCTTCAGTTATGAACTCGGCCTGTTATATGACACTGTGGGACACATGTTCACTTCGATGGGCCCTGAGAGTCCGTGGACCAAGTTGCATTTTACTGTAAAACTAACACAATTATATTACAACAACTGCATCTGCTTTAATTGGGGTGACGGAAATGTATTGTTTTTGTTGTTATTTCTATTAAATCCCCTTTAAAACTGGAGCACAGTAATTAAATCTTTGAGGTCCCAGAACAAAAGCGCCATCAAGGCCAGCTGGCAGGCCATAGGCTGGGAGGGAAAATTGGCCTTTTGTCCTTTTTTTTTCCACGAGAATGATATTAGACCGCAGTGGCACTAATTGTGCCTGTCTAGTTCATTGCTTACTCCAGCTTGGGCTGTGTAAATGTCCTGAAAGCCAAACGCTTGCTTGTGGATGTGATGTTGTTTGGGTCCTTAGGTCATGACATGAGATGTCTTGGGTCAGATGGATGCTGCTGGGCAGAGCTCTGCAGGGTGCATGAGACAAACGTTCCGTCTGTGAAATGAGTGAGGATAAAAACATGTCTGACTATTCTTCTCAGTCAGAGCGATTCTCCTTCCATTTATGCAACACTCACAAAATACAGACTTACAGTATCTGAGGTTTAAATGACAGACATAAAAATACCTGTGTGAGTATTACAAATGGCATTTTTCTTATGAAAACGCTGGGTTTATTCTTTTGCTTTTGTGCAAACTGTATAACACATACACAGATGATGTACAATTAGCAGCTTCCTCTTCCACTTCACTTCTCCAGTTAAGGTTCCTGCATGAAGGGACGCTCTACTCCACGTTATAATGTAAACACAGATTTTAACAACATGAAAAATCCAGTATGGTTACTCATATTAACTACAAACTGTAAGTTAACTTGAGCTCTAGTTAAATTAAACATGGCTTGTTTATGGTTTCCAACACAAAGCTTGGGTCAGGATGAAATCTTAATGTAATCTGTTGCCCAAAGAGATGCTACAGAAATAGCGTTTAGGTGTGTGGGCCTTCCTATAGGCAGAAGTATCCGACATGGCGCCATGCCCACATATACTACACATCACTGCATCGGAGACAGTCGTAAAGGTTCAGAAGAAGATCTGTCCTAATATTTAACAAAGCTTGAGCAATAGGCATGATGAAGGTAAACTGTGAGCAAGTGCAATTAGGCACTTGTGAAAACCCTTCTAGAAAATGTAAGAAAGTGCTGTAGCAGCCCAGATTCGGTTGAATGCACCGAGAGGGTATCTGTATGCTCACCCCGCTCCCTGCTGTCTGCTCACTCAGTAGACTGCAGTGTTTTCGAGACACGAAACCAAAAGCCATAACTCTCACATTAAATTGCAGAACCGTCCAGAATAGTTGATGTTACCATACCGCAGCAAATACAGACGAAACATGATTGTACATCAACACTCAAAAGCCCCCTGAGTATCAGGCAGCGACAGAGCCACTTCAGAAACAGAGTCGGATGAAAGCTGAAGTGGTGTGGTGGGATGGCATTCCTGCGCGAAGAGGTCAGAGACATTTTTAAAGGAGGGGAAGATTCACCAACAAAAAAATGAATGAGGGGGTTGCAATGCTAAACAAGGACATGGATTTGTTACTGGAAGTCTTGCCCTGTATTATTAATAGCAATTCACATTTGTTGGAAAAGCCCTACACAGCTATCGCTTATTATCCTGAAAGCTCGATTGGGTTCTATAATAAACAGCATTTGACAAAAGGCTGAGATGTTATCATTGCCATCATCAGGTGGCAAGAGAAGTTTTATAAATCTGGTGCTTCAAGCACGAAAGGCTGATAGTCTGTAGTGTATTATGAGTGTAACACGAGTCATGCCTATAAATACTTAAACATCATTTTGATAATTTAATTAATCAAACAAATCAACGGTATAGCCAACAGCTAGAGTAGCCAGGCAGCTACAGTGCTACACTCTAGGGGCATAATCATAGTAAATGATTATGTAAGTAAACCACTCATCAGTTGTTTATGCTAAACCATGATGCCATTCTCTCCATTAAATAGCTGACTAGGTGTGAGGAGCACAGCCATTGTTCCAAGCCAATAAAGGCTTCACGTTCATTTGTAGGGTAATTCTAAGCACTGTTGAATTGCTCTCGAAAGACTTGCGTGCCTCACCATGCCTCCACTTTTCCCTGGTTCTCTCGTCTATTATATTCCCAGCCCTTTATTTTTCATCTGCTTTTTAACACACTACCCATATATTTAATTTCCATGACAGCAGCTTTTAAATATATATATTGCCAGCTTTTTTTCTTCATTAAAAAGGAGTGAGGGAAAGGAAAGAAAGTTTATTCCTTACCACAAATTCACTACAATACAATTTAATCATAACCTTTTTCCGTATTTTACCATATTTAATCATGATTCAAAGATCTTCATTTCACTGTCACACATGTGAGAACTAAGAACTTGCAAATGTTTTCCCCTCTTCAGTATGCATCCCCTTCAAGAGGGTCAGACCTTCTCTTGGCCAAACCTGTGCTGTGTGTTAAATGTTCTCCCTCCATGTGTGAAAGCTTTTCACACATGCGGCAACAGCAGAAGCTACTGTCAACACGCCTCATATAGACCTCACGTGGGATGTGGAGGGGACGCTGTTCTACCATAAGCACTGGGTATTGTCATTACTATGGTGATTAAATGTGACGTTCTTAATACCCTTAACAGAATCAAGTAGATGGCTCCTAACAGGAGAGTAACGAAGATTCTCTCCCAATCCACTCCCACTGTGCTTTCACCCACAAAGGTCACACAGAGAACTCCATGTTCTCAGAGAGCATATACACACCATATGACTAGCGACAGCATGACAAGATTACACAGTGAGGCTTCATTGGTAATCTTAATGTTGCTGTTGGCCGTAAAAATGACCGTTAAAAAAAACCCATACAGTATCTAAGAACAATAATTTGTGTTTTGAATCGTTCTAATAATAATAATTCATTTGTAATGTGTTTTTGGTGAGTCAGCCCAGCGCGCATTCTCTTCCTCTGGTGCATAACTGCGCCGGGGTGGATGAAGAGGACAGTTACTGAATCACAATCATATGATGGATACTCATTGTCATGGCCGTGACGTCACTCACACCTTCGGAGCGTGGCCTCTACCAATGCAGCTAGCCTACGCTCACAAATGAGTGTATATGTGTGAGTGAGTGAGTGTGTGTGACTGTGTGTGCGTGAGGGTCTTTGTATAAGACCGTATTGAGTGCTTTTACACATGTACTTCTTTGATTTAATTGACAACTGCCTAATAATTTAAATTCACACACACACAAATACACACTCATGTAAGTACACAGTTTCACTTTTACTTTCAATGACTCCTAATCTTGGCAGCCATACACTCCCACACTTAATCTACTCAGCCACGCAGAAACAATTAATGTGTTTTCAGTCGCGACTGCCATTTTATCAGAGAACATAGCGGCAGGGACAGTACCAAGAATAATTTGACTGCTTGCTAATGTTGCCGTTATGCAACCACATGCTCAGTAATTAAGACAAATAATCCTCCAGGTGATATTTAAACCTAGCAGAGTTCAAATCAACAGCCTAATGATGCTTGTTTTGGCTGAGGGTACACTGCGCTCAAGGAGACTGCCTTTAGGTGCAGACATAAGAGCTACTTAGTCTTTTGGGTCATGTTGATTTAGTAGAAAGTACAAGGTGGATGAAGGAGGAAAATATCATCTAGGATAAGTACAGCAGAATGCCTTTCTTTTTTCCTTGTTGGGCTGTTTTATTTCCGTTGTCATGTCAAACAAATAATATGGTGTGATGGAAGTTTTATCTTTGCTTGCTATTGCATTTGATAGCTTAGTAAAACATTTTGCTTTCTCTTCACACAACTCTGTATATGCATCACAGATTAATAGTAATACAAAAATAATGAATATTACTAGAGATTTCTGCTGCTAAAGATTCATTTTATTGATATAAAATAACTTGGATATTGGACATTTTCATCATCTCCCAGGGTGGCTTGGATGCCTCCTTTCAGAGTTAGGAATTCACCCACCACACTTTCTCAAAAGTCCCTAGGATGACTACAGACTAGTCTCCCTCTGCAGCTGGGATGATTACAGACCTGTCTCCCTCTGCAGCTGGGATGATTGCAGACCTGTCTCCCTCTGCAGCTGGGATGGCTACAGACTAGTCTCCCTCTGCAGCTGGGATGATTACAGACCTGTCTCCCTCTGCAGCTGGGATGGCTACAGGCCTGTATCCTTGTGCAGCTGGGATGGCTACAGACTAGTCTCCCTCTGCAGCTGGGATGATTAGACTAGTCTCCCTCTGCAGCTGGGATGGCTACAGACTAGTCTCCCTCTGCAGCTGGGATGGCTACAGGCCTGTATCCTTGTGCAGCTGACAACAGGCTGTCCCTGTGCGCTTGGTCTCTGGTCTTCTATTTAGTCTTGGCCTTAGCCCTTCAACACATTGATAAGTTTTGACAGTTTTGGCGGATGTAGCCCAACTCGCATGCTATGCCAGTCTGTACCACATTTGCTGAAGTCTATGCCTAAAGCAAATGGTATTCTCCTCTGTGCAAATTTTGAGCGTGTCATTGATGCGCGGTCCCAATTGTTGTCACAAAACCCCTCACATGTGCGTTCCCAGATACTTCCCAATTGCCAACCAGATCAAGGAAGGTGCTTTGAACAGCTTGCCGTGGACTCAGAACTTTGCTGTAATTCTGTCTTTTTGGGGGAACAGCATTTTGGCCACAGATGCTCTAAGAAAAATAGTCTCTGGCTCTAATCTGGCAAGAGATTCAACAAGGTCCAGCTGTACTGCAAAGTCAAAAAGTCAAAGTCAAAGTCAGCTTTATTGTCAATTTCTTCACATGTTCCAGACATACAAAGAGATCGAAATTACGTTTCTCACTATCCCACGGTGAAGACAAGACATATTTTACCAATTTAAGTCCACAGACAAACATAACATTCAAGTAAAACAAAAAGTAAGTAAATAAGTAAATAAGAGGGCACATATAATAATGAAAAATAAGAGCAGCAAAATTTGGTTGAAATTGTGCATAGACAGTCAATAAAATACTAGTGCAAAGTCAGGCCAATAAAAGGCTTGGGTAGTTCTGTTTGACCTAAGTAAGAAAGAAAGTGGCATAGTGGTGCAAGTTATGTAAGAGCAGCAGAAGTGTTGTGTTTTCAGGACAACAACAAGTTGTAAAGTGTACAAGTGTGCAAGTGTGCAAGTGGGAGTAGTGCAGGCTGGCCATTGTGGGTCCAATGTCCAGGATGTTATGTAGCTGAGGGGTGGAGGGGGGAGGAGGAGAGAGTTCAGCATCCTTACAGCTTGGTGTATGAAGCTGTTGGTGAGTCTCTGGTAGTCTTGGGGCGCAGGCTTCTGTACCTCTTCCCAGAGGGCAGTAGATCAAACAGATTGTGGCGGGGTGACTTGCATCACACAATTTTTTAAGCCTTGGGTGGGTGAGGTGGGTGGTGTAAATGTCCTTCAGGGAGGGGAGTGAAGCACCAATAATCCTTCATCTGGTCATCAGTGTATTAATGTATTGTTTTGATACCAAGGGTCTCCTCTGCAATGTAGCTTGAATTTCATTGCTCATTTTAGGAAGTCGCTTTGGATAAAAGCTTCTGATAAATGAATCCCACACGATAATCATGGTTGAGCTCACTAGCCCATGGAAGGGTGGTATGGAGGCAGCCTTTGACATGCACAGGAGCAGGTTTAAACGATTATACCTACTGTACCTGTAGTGCTTGGCTGCAGAAGAAAGTTTAGCCACTGACTCCTGAAGGGTTTCAGAATTACAGGGTCCAGCCAGCAGAAGGCTATTCAGCAGCTGGCCGAGGAGGCAGAGCAAGGAAGTAACTAAATGCTCCACTGCTACACAATAGTGAATAGAAAATCTGCAGCTTGCCGGCAGTCAGTGTGATCGCCGTCTTATTGACTATATTTCCAACCTCTGATTTCATGGTATCAACATCCGCAGACATTCTGACCACTAGATTCCTTCTTAACAAGCCTGAGATGGTGCTGACAGTTCATCTAGCACATTCAGAGTTGGCTCCAGCTCCACAGTTACTTCACAAACCATTCTGTGACGACACGATAGAAGAATCTGTGGCTTTATTTACGCCCTTGTTGCTGTCTCCAACACGCTCTGGGAAAAACAGCCCAAGAGTGAGTGTCATTAAGATCAATTATTGATGCCCACCCTCATGAAGAGGAGTCCTATCTCAAGTGGGGAGAAGACAGCTGTGCACAGAGAGCTTAGCGGATGTGTCCATGACTGTTCTATTCCTGCATTTTTGATGAGAATAATACAGGGAGCCTGCTAGGGGAAGAGATTGACTTTCCTCATCAGCAGCTCCTGCACTCATGTGCCCCAGCTCATGGAGCCCTAGACCCCTATTAACGTTTTTCATGTGACGTATTCTAGGTTCTATAGCTTTGTTTACATCCAGCTGGTAGGCAAGGGACAAGTTGAACCCATTGAACATCGTTGTCTGCAGCTGCCTCTCAGTAGGCTACATCTCTGTATTTCAGCAATGTCAACATTTCAGGCATCAATAAAGGTGATGATGAAAGCGTTATCCCATTGTTCAATATTTGATAGCCTGTCACAGGAGCGTTGTTTAGCTAAAATCGCCCTGATTTGGTGCATTGATCTGTATCGGAGAACCTGCATGTAGCCTAATGGTAGCCTAACTTTTTTTCTCTGTTCAAAACTTCGGTTTACGAAGGCGATAGCCTTTCTTAGAAGCTGTGAAATTTGACCAGAAAGGAACATGTCTTCCTTCTGAAAGCTGACACAAAATCAAACAATATTTGATCATTTAACTTCAACTGAACAGCGACAGGTTTTGGTAGGCAGTAGACTCAGCAGACTTTAAAATGGTAGCCTAGAAGCTACTGTTATAGCCAGCGTCAGTCAGCATCATAACATTAATGGCATTAGTCATGAATCCTGTAACATATTATATCATATAACAGCGATGGCTTATTCCAAGACGATCTGCATGGATATATAACCACCCAGAAAAACTCAGAATGTGAGTGATAAAGTTCATTAATTGTGTGAAACTTTTTATTAGTTATCCATTGCAGCATCGCCTATATTAGGCTGTTATGCTAGCTCAGCCTTTAAATATGTTGTTATTTTGGTCATGTGGACTTGATTAAGCGGGTAAAGATAATTCATAAACTGCTTATTTCTTACATGACTGAAGCAGTAGCCTAGGTTCAACAGTGGTGTTTGAGGTTGCTGTGTTAAGTTGTTGTGTGTGATCGCTAAACTATTAGGATCAAATCAGTTTATTTTGACATACGGGGAGTTAGCCTAAGTGACCTGTAGCGTTAGCCTATAGCACAAAAGCCTATTCTGTTTTCATTTATTAGCATTTGTTGTGATTATATAATCAAATGACACACATGATAACTTGAAATAGAAGGACAGAAGATAGGTGATTGATGTCCACAAACCACGAATTTCACGAGACAAATTAGAACAAACTGTTCGGTAAAAATAATCTTGCCATGTTTAAAATGCTGCACTTTTTTCCCTTCATAGCCTGTCTCTGGCAATTCATTTTTGGATGACTGTAGATAGTTAGTTTTAGCCCTCGTTTTAGACAGTAGGCTATCTTGAGAATTTGGATGACTGTAGATAGTTGTATTTTAGCCTACATCTTCGTAGACAGTAGGCTACACCATTAGGCTATCTTGAGAATAAAAGACTTCACAGCTGCTAGCGATCATCCTCCACAACCACGAGGGATAGGTAGGCTAAGCGGTCGTTAAATTAAGCCTTTTGCTTCTTATTGTAAAACCAACTGTTAGGGCCTACATAAGTGGTCGGCATCCCGGTCAATATTTGATATTAAAATTTAAATTTTGAAGCTATTTGTAACTATGTGTAGCCTATGCAACCCGACTGTTGTAGGCTTGCCTACCACTCTCTGCAGTGCCTTGCCTACCATTCTTGCCTACCACTCTAGTTGTAAACAAACGGTCACATGACATTATGACGTAGGTGCAAAACCTTAATAGACCCTTTCAAGAGAGTTCCATTCTCAGCATCATAGTTGGCCCCACAAGGCTTCCTTTTTAACATTCCATATGTTATCTTAATGCAGAGGAAGTAGATTGGGAACCAAATAGAACGTTCAAGCATTGTTTTTGTTTTTATTGTTGAAAGGGTCTATACTCACTGTGCTCCAGCAACTAAGCAGATGGCCAGTGCATTGCACTGCAGTGTGCATATGCTTCCCACGTGGCAATGACACGGTGCAGAAATATAAAAAGATGACATAAGGGCAAGTAAGATGCACAAGTGTTTATTTTTGTGATTTTGTGAAAAAATGGTTTGTATTTTACTATAGGAAAGAATCATTGACGACTACATTCAATCAAAACAAGATTTCTGACAAATCACATAAAGGCACTGCATTGTTTGAAAAGTTAATGTTAGTATAGGGAGGTGTTATATTAAATATGGTACAAATATACAATTTGTACAATATGTCTTATTGATAAAAGAGTCTTAAGAAACTTAATATGCTATGTTAGTATTTACAACTTTCCATGAACCTACATGTGCTCCCCTCACCACAGCTGTATGACTGGCCAGAGACTATATGTTTGTCTCTTTCTATGTGTATTTGACTGTCATTTAAAATGACAGTACTTGACCATTGACTAAATAATCAAAATTTGTGCAATATATAACAATGATACACAATAAAAATTACAAAATATTCCATTATATAAAACACTGTGTACAGTAAAAAAAAGTGCAAGTGTTAAAAAAAAAAGGATTAAAAAAATTAAAATCACTGTGCAGGAAGTGAGCTAAATGTGTTTTGACAGACCAAACCAAACCGTATCGATTGGCTTCCTTTTGGGAGGACTTCACTTTCCGAATCGGGAGCGCAGACGTCTCTTTATGACGAGGTGGTCACTTTCCCTCTCCTCTGTCTCTCGTCCAATGATCTGTGAGATTGCAAAGGTCAGAGCTCTCAGCACGGGCAAGTTCTTTTTTCTAGGCCTATTCTATCCCATGACACAAAGAGGTGGCCATTTTTTTGGAAAGAATGCAAGACTTATGTAGTCTGGCTTTCACCAGACCAAGCTCAGTCTTTTAAGATTGAACATTAGTCTGGGGAGTCCGCTATGTATTTTCTACTGCACAAAGAGGCGTGATCAACGGGCATAGTTCAAATGACTCTGTACACAATTGGATAGTCATTCACAAATCTGACCAACGAACCGGGTGACGTTTGCAGAGCAACGCGAAAACCCCAGGCTCTCCCGCTATCGTCATCGTTTTAAACCTGCCAATAGCGCGCCACGTGGATAAGCCAGTTTGTGATTGGCCCCCGCAAAAGTGTAACGGAAGCAGGAGAAAGAGATGTATAGGTTTCCAGCCAGAGCTGCAGGGTGGAATAGAAATCGCTGTCAGATCAGGCTGAGTTCAAAGGCCTAAGACTTATGTAATATTTATGTAACATTTTTCAATGGAAATTGGTTGATAACACAGGCTAAATAACGGGTTATTCCATTATGGGCAATGATTCTATCCCACTGAAAACCAATTAGAATTCTGTGAATAACTAATACAGTTTACAGAAAGATATGCTATGAAAAATACAACCAAACTGATAAAACAACAGAGCTGTTTGATTAAAACCACCCATTAGAGCTTATACAGCCCACATAACCTCAAATGAGTGGTGTGTGGGGTTTTGAATCCAACCGGAATGGATGTTTTGGGGCGAAGCGGTGAAGGTGAAAGACGAAACAATGCTCGTAGAGAGAGAACCAATGTTTACCTGGTTGGCAGGTATATCCATGGGGGCTGAGATCGCTGGGTGGTAGAGCTTCTTTTTGGGCCGTTTGGACGAGGTGCCTCCATCCACATCAGACCGTCCACTTACTAGCCCCATGATCTTCTTAGCTGTGGAGATGAAGGAGAACAAAGAGGACAAACGGGTCAGTTACTTGCTTTGCCAGTGCGGGGAATATGAAGTGCCTGCAAGCGGAACCACAAGACAAGAACTCTCTTTCATTCCCCCAGTTCTCAAATTGTTCTTTTGCATAATTAATGACTTTCAAGTTCTCTATCTCAACTTCATTTCATTTAACTCATTTTTGATGGAATGCTTTAGACATTTTAGGTTTCAGCTTTTAAAAATGGTGTTATTACACTGCTGTTCCCTGCAATGTCAAACTTAATTAATGAACTTGGACAAATGGATACAAATGACATAGGAGGAAGGCACCCTTGGTCGGTTCAATTTGAAGTAGATCGGGGTCAGATTGAGAGAGACATGCTCAAACTGACCTTTACTGCCCAGGAAGGTGGGCGAGCTCTGCAGGAAGTCTCCAATCTTCTGCAGCTTGCCCTCTCTTCCACTTCGGAGACTGGACTGAGATCCATGGGAGGCTTTACTGCTTGGGGCAGGAGACTGCAGCAGAAAATGACAACTCTCTTACACACACAGCCTATATTATATTTCAGGGTTCCTACACATTTTCCATTTCAAAATTCCATACTTTTTCCATACTCAAATTTCCAAACTTCTCGGTAGATTTTTCTGACCATATTCTCGACATTGCGGCCACATCTGGTTTGGGATAACTCGGTGAAAACAAAGGTATGGACAACTGAAGTGAATTAAAAAATGACACTTAATATTCGTCCATTTAGCTGAGTCATTTTTAGCTGTATCATAGTTGTATCTTGATGATGGGGACTGACAGTTAAGCTACACAACAGTAGGAATGGTTCATTATGACCTGAGTGAAGTGAGTACTGCAAATGCAATAGTCTGGAAACACAAATATTTCTCCATACCCTTGTTTCTTTTTTCCATACTTATCCAGACCTGGAAATTACTAAAATCAAATTCCATACTTCCAGGTTTTCCATACTGCGTAGGAACGCTGATATTTGCATTCCACATGTTGTCATTTTAGTGGAGCAGTTCAGGAAAAAAAATTGATCATTTTTGACTGGGGGTTTTGCTAGGTTTTTAGGGTTAAAAGCAGAAACTAACAACTAATACAGTTACATATTTTACCAAAAAATTACGTAATTCTTCACACATATTCTTGAACAAGGTCTGTAAATATTTAAATAATAATAATAATAAAACATATATATACAATTTTTTGGCCCCTGTGATACCATATGCAAGTACAATTTGTGTGGTCAGAATTCAGAATTATCATTCAATAATTTACAGAAACATAATCATTTAGCTGACTCTTTTATCCAAAGCGACGTACAAAAACAAGGCAACCATCAAGGTACTGTGCGACTGGGACATGTTAGTGCAGCAATAAGTATCTTTTGCATAGAATAGGATATCAGTTCAAGCAAAGTTAAGTCAAAAGAGGGGTAGTCTAGTGGTTGCCATGAAAGTACGGGTGGCAGACCCAGGCCGCGCAGTGGTCTGGAGATAACATAATGCCTCTATGAGGGCATTCAAATAGGTGTTGATAATGTGCTTTTAAAATAGCATAAACAACTCGCCATGGATTTCTGGCGAAATCCTGGCAACTCGCCAGGTTTTGCGTCATGAAAACAGGGCCTGTAAAGTGCGAAGTGACATGACCATGTAGGCAACCAATGCAACATGATCAGAGAAGGTTCGTTAGCTAGACTCCCAAGTTCTTGCTACCTTGGTAGGGGCAAGAGATAAGGAGTCAATGTTGATGTTAATGTCATGGAATAGGCCTATAGTTGGTTTGGCTGGGAGGACCAGCACTTTAAAGGCAGCTGATAAGTCAAGCAGGATAAGGACCAAGCTGTCACTTAGGCCTCTTTTAAAGGGGTGGTTCACGATTTTCTACATCATTTCCAAGTTGGCAAGTGTGATATTTATCAGTGGAGACAACACTTTTTTTTTCAACACGTTTCATCCAGTACTTCTAGTTGCAGAGTTTGCAGGTGCTAAGCTAGTGCAAGTCAACGGTATGTGTTAGCCTGCCAGTAAAAACAGTCTTACCCACTCCACAGTACACCCGAGGCAAATCCATTATAATGCCAGACTATCAATGTAAATGTCTGTGTTGATAGAATAATGTAAAACTATCCTTGCATCTCAATGATTGCATTACATTTTGAGGGACTAGTTTCTCAGCAACGGCGGAATTTTACTTGCCCGGGACAATTAGGGCACCTAGTAGTAGCCTAGGTAATATCAGCCCGCCGATGATGTAGCTTATATACCTGCTACAAACTACAGGGACCAAAGTATAACTATTGCAATGCGATGCAAGGGTAGGGATCCAACAATTGGATCAAGAAGGTTATTCAGTGAGAGGAATTCTGAGACCTGTTTGGAGAGGAAGGGGCGAAGCAAGAAGGGAGGATAGTTCTCAACCTGAGCAGGGTTGAGAGAGGGAGTGTTACCCGAGCCATTTTGAATGCTGTGGGAAACGTGCCGGAGGTTAATGAAGCATTTATTACATGTGTGATAGCTGGTATGACGGTAAGGCTAATGGATTGAAGTAGGTTGGTTGGTACAGTATAGGGTCCAAAGGGCATGTAGTAGGATGGCTACATAGAGGTCTGGATTTCTCACTCTCAGATAGAGAGAGATAGCCTGGCGGGCCATCCTATATCATTGAAATGTATAGTCTGGAATCGAACCATTTACCTCGCTTAATCCAAGGGGCGGGCAGAGAATTGTCTTTTAAACTGCCTAGGCATGCAATAGGCCAGCGCTACGACCATATCTGTATCCGGTCGGCAAAACGGCAAATACATCCTTCTTCGAAAGGAATTACTTAAGTGCATTGTGTTGCTCAACTTTCAAAGAAAGGCACAAGTCCAACTCCTCCAAAGTTGACGCCAACGCCGATTCAAACAACCGCTCTTCATTAGCCATAGCCACCTTCCTTGTTGTTCACCGTCACAGGACTGTCGTTATCCTGTTAAGCCCGCCTTAAGACTCTCTAAATAGAGCGCTGTGATTGGATGAAGTCCACAGCGTCAGCCAATAGAAATCCCTATGGTTTGATACTAGACGTACAGGCTGAGCAAATTAATTTGCCGCCGCTAGGGTGCGTCTAGATTACTAGGCTATGAGAGAGAGGTAAATTAAGAAAATGAAGTGCCATCAACTAGGATAGGTTGCAGGTGCAGTACCATAGGCGCCAGAAAGAGGTTCAAAGTGCAGGGGCCAGATTAGTCTGAGCCAGTTAAGGTTGAGGGTGGAAGTAAATATTTGGTACCATTGGAACTGTTATTTTAAATAGTGACAGTGTTGTGAATACACCTACTAGACAAATTACTACAGTAGCACTATAAGATTTTCTATAGTAGTTCTATAGTAAAGGCCAACGCCTATGGCAAGCCGAATGACGCTTTTTGTCAACTAGTTAGTTAGTGAACCATATGTTTTGCACTAGTAACCTAGTGAGAGCCAAAATGCTTTGCACACTAGTCAACTAGTCGTGCACACACGCAAGCCTTTTGAGTATTTAGTCAATTCACTAGTTTACTAGTTGGAGTCACTCTTTTTTGTAGATAATTAGCTAAAGCTTTGAGTTACTAAGACTGGCTGAGCTAAATGAATATCATAATGTCTGCCTTATGTTTCAAATTGTCAACAGGCTCAACCGTAGATTGAGTAGTCTTGTTCACATCTCCAGCCCCCAGCACACATACCAAACAAGAATCAAACCACTCATATCAGGAAAATCTTGCAGACATATGCGCGCGAGTGTTGTCTGTAGGGGGGCCGCAGATCTGGAACAGGATTGATGATGGCCTCAAGGTGTTGCCCTTTATATCCAACTTCAAAAGACAACTAAAAAATAATTTCCTACATCATACACGTATATTACTGGGATATACATGTATGATTGTGTCTGTATGTAATGTTATGTACGTTATGTGTTTTGGTGCGCTTTGCGTGCACTTATTCATCACCATGTGGTTACAGGTGGTAACTGTGTATACCATTGTCTGTACCACTACCCTTGCATGAACCATGGGCCCCCATCTATAAGCTTTCCTAGCTTTCTTGGGAGACACATTCACTCTACCCAACTGATTTTGTACCCCAACTGTTTTACTGTAATGTTTGAAATGGTATTGTGAATAAACTCAAACTCAACTCAACTTTACTAGTCAACTACTAAGTCTGAAAATGCTCATTAGTTAACTAATGAAAGCAAATATGCTCACTAGTTAACTAGTAAGAATATATTTGGCCTTACTAGTTAAGTAGTGAGGTCAAACAAAAGAGCCACAAGTGAGTGTCTCATGCACAATACTTAACTTGTGAAATATTTAGCTGTCATGCATGTTAACTATTTAAGATTTTAGATTTTTTCTTGAATTTCCCCTGGGGATCAATAAATTATCTATCTATCTAACTAGTGTGCCTGGGTCATCAACTAGTGTATGGTTTTAGGTGTCACTAGTTACTGTAACTCGTAAGCACAACATATGGGTAACTAGTTACTCAGTAAGGTCCAAAGCTCCCTCACTAGTTAACTCATAGAGATGTTGGTCCTTAGTTGCTAACAAGTGACTCTTTTTGTACCTCAGTAGCTAATAAGTAGGGTCGAAATTGCCCTGAACAGGTATGATAAGGGATCAGATTCCAAAAATAATTCTGTGGAAGTGCATGGATTCCAGTTGCTTCCAGTAGCAGCAACTAGAATCCATGCATTTCCACAGAATTATTTTTGGAATCTTATCATATCTTATCATCGTGTCCCTTATCATACCTGTTCATTCGTACTCGTCGCTCGACTTATCGTGACTAAATTCAAGATGGCGGCAAACGGTAAACTTTGTGAAGGTACTGTCTGTATAAATCGTCTTGTAAATAAACTACCAGTGCTTTTTCAAAGTTCTCAATGTCTCGTTTTAAATGTCAAGTCCCTCGGAAGTCTACCAATTAAGTGTGGAGCTACTTTGAGCCTCGTAAATGGTCTAAAACAGTGATTTATTTGCATGGCTAGGCCGATGCCCGAGGCACCCCCATCGAAAAACTGTTGGTAGCATCGGCTAACTAGCGCCAGATTTCTGAGTGCAGGGGACAAGCCGAGATGAGCTATGAGACATACGTTCACACTCGGTATGATGTTTCAACACACTTTAGGTCAATATCACACCGGAATTCTCCTTTAACTAGTGGACATGGGTGGGATAATGGCAATTTTCTGTGTCTTGATTGGTTGGTATGTTTTATTTTGAACTGGGGAGCCTATAGGAAGCCTCAGTTAACTAGAATACATGTATGTCTACACTAGTTCACTAGTGTGGACAAAGGATGCTTCAACTAGTTAAAGGTGCTCTAAGCGATGCATGGTAACGTCACTTCTGTTGACTTTCAAACAAAACAAAGAGCTAGCTCCCTCCCATGCTGCTCCCGTGCAATTGAAACTCTCCTAAACGCGCATCTCGCCTGTGATTTGCTGGAACAGTTTGATATGGTTTTTATGGGCTAGGTTTGCCCAGGTTGTTTTTGTTGCCGTTTTTTGGAGCCTGGGCTGTCCACAGAGATCACGTTTTTTTACAGTGTATTCAGGACACAGACAGCTAGCGGTTGGTTAGCTGATGTTTGCAGTAAGTGACATAAAATGTTTTAGCCTAAAAAACGTGTGGCATCGGTTAGAGCACCTTTAACAAGTGATCAAAGTGATCAACTGCTCCAGCTAGTCAATTAGTGAGCATTTTGTTTTTTGCCTACACTTTGTTTGCCTACACTCCACTCACATCTACATATTTATTTTGAACATTAACAGTATTATGGTGGGAGTAGGCTATTATATTATTATACATGGTTTCCACCCATTTTCACAAAACCTTTCCTTGACTTTTCAAAGACCTTGAATGAAACTTCCATGACTTTTCACAGCCAATCAATATTTGCCAGGGGTATGAATAGTTTTGTTCCTAACTGTGTATGTGTATATTATGTTCACAGTAGTTCAGCACAGAGAACATAATACAGTCAATGTAACATAATGATAATCTAATCAAATTAAATTATGAAATAATGGCATTAATGTTCCCAGAAGTCGGTAGAGGAACGAGCGTGTTGCACGCATGGTACATTCCTAAAGAGGCCTGTTTCGTTCAGATCTGTCGATTTCTGGCCATGTGGCTATTTCATGGAGAGTGTTTCGTGGCACATGCTGAATGCACTCGCCCGGAGCTGAGAACTGAGGCAATAAGAAGATGGAGGCATCTCCCATGATTACAGTGTCACTGGGTATAGAGCACCTGCGGGTTGATTCAGATGGCCATGTGATTACGGTATCACCGGTTATAGGGCTCCTGTAGATCAATTCAGACGGGAATGTGCATGGTCTTTGTGATCATGAGATCAGACTCCCGATGGATATTTTTAGGACCATCTGGAGCAGAGGCCAAAAGGGCATTTTTTCCACTGTGTTGCCACAGAAAAGCTGAATGGGTTTTTGAGTGGCATATGTAATGCCCCCATGCTGGCTGGTGCTGTGCCATGCTGTGCCAAGTGCACCTGCCAGTCTGTGACCTGATGGACGTGTGCCATGTTTGTGATAACAAATGTTATCACAAACATGGCACATAAAAGACATAAAAAAGCATATTAATCTAATGGACAAAACAAAGTTTGCATACACCTACCTGGAATATTAAACAGATCAGACTGCAGCTCTTAAAACATTGTGCTTGCACTAGAATCTTCATAATATAATGATAAATACTATCATAAATCTAAATACTAAAACATCATTTTGATAATGAATATCATACATTTTTTAGCAATATTAGCCATATAAAAGTAATTTAATACTAGCAAGAAAAAAATATGTTTAAATTTATTTGCTGTTAAACTAGCTCCATTTTGTTTCACAGCCTTGCTCCATATAATATTTTTCAGGAGGCACAGGAAAATTGCATCAAAAAATGTGTGCTTTATTGTCTATTAAGACAGCACTTGGTGACTTGGTGAGTACCTCTATCCATAGTTCATTTAACACAACCTTTTATGTCTCCTGCACTCCCCTCACAAATTGCTACGTTAATAAAAATAGCTATTCACATTCCCACCGATGTCACACTTAAAAGCAGACCATCACCAGCAGCGCCTTGAGCCACACACCTGGAACCTATGGTCTGATAATGACAGTAAGTAGAGGATCTGTGATAGGAAAATTAGCTAGCCGAGCAAATCCCCGCAGGTGTGTGTGTGTGTGTGTGAGAGAGGGGGGTTAATAGACCATCAGAAAGCCAACACTGGCTTTGCTGAGACACTGCTTCATATCAAAGCTCGGAATAGAAGAATAGAAGACCAGGCGCACTTGGGGCCTCATGAATAATACAACAGGACTATTTCCAGTCGGGCAGCGAAGTGGCCACATAAGACTCCTGGCTTGGGTCCTCACCTCCTCCTGGTGCATCGCCAGTTTGGGTGTCAGCCTGGACCTTGTGTTCCTCTTGTTTTCACTGTCCACCGCGTCCTAACGAGAGGAAGGAGAACGAGTCAACACCAGCCAGATGACAGAAGTGAAAAGGGGTAGGAAAAAGGAAGGAAAACAAGAGATCATAAACGCATTGATGCGTAAATTTAGCGAGTTGTACCACATATCGGTGTCTATATGCACTCAAACCTTTTTATTAACTTATAGAAAAGACATGCAGTCCGCCAGGAAATCAAAATGTCATTAGCTTTAAATTGCCTCATTAGCTTTAAAGGTGCTGTGATCAATAGATGTGCGAGACGTCAAACAAATCAGTCCTGTGAAATGATCGGTGCAACGCAAGGATTAGAGCGAGTGATGTGGTGTTGCATGTTGGTGGTGTGAAATGCGTATCATTGGATCACAAGCGTTTCAATGGACCAAACACAGATGGAGAAGAGGTGGCAGCTCCGCGCGCCCCCATCACACTTCCACGTCCGACTCCACAAGCGAGAGAGGACTAGAGTATGCCGGTGAAATGAGGGGGGGCGGCGACAGCAGCAGGAAAGTAATCAAAAAAACAAACACGGCTCCATTGTTAATGAGGATAAAGAATGCATGGTGGCCCGAAGCTGCCTGGTGGTGGTGGCTGGGGTAACATCTGAGGCTCAGACGGAGGCTGAGAGGATTGGAGTGTCAGATGTACAGCCAGCAGTGCACTCCCATTAAAAGCATCGTCAATTAGTCATCTGCCACATCTATCTGCGTCCCTCTACCAGGCCCAACTCAAACATCGAAATTTCCGAAAAACACTGTCTTACAATGAGCACTCCAGCACACACACACACAGCTGTCCAAAACTACAACAAAAACCAGACGGATAATCTAGGCTAATAACTGGAATGAAGGACTAAGTGAATCAAAAGACTGGGAAGCGGTCTTTGAGATGAACTCATTAGCGAGGCTGCGTGGTGCTGTAGCACTGTGAGCTCTGGCTGCCTCGGTGCATGTGGCACCTCATGACTGAGACTTAGAGGCCCAACGGCAGAATGGACGTGACGTGCGGCACCAATTACACCCATGAGCATCACCAAGAGTGGAAACAAACAAATAAACAGACAAAACAAACGCACCTTGAAAGTTCACCAATTATAAATTAGGATGGTCTAGAGCTGTGTTTAGGCTTGTGGCTCTACAATCTATTGATTGACCAGAATTAAAGGATAAGATTCCCATATAAATGGCAGAATTAAAGGATTCCTGTGTAAATACCAGGATTAAAGGATACCCAGGTAAATACCAAAGCCTGATTATCCATCCGATCAATTAAAGCCCCATGATGGTGTTGATGGCTGGATTGGATGGTTGAATCATTGAATCAAATGGATGATGTGAAGGGAGATTGAGGCGATGAAGGCTAGATGAAAAAGTTTTCAAGAAGGAGAAGAGGAGGGTACCTGTGTGTTTTGTTTGGGCGTTTGAGGTGTTGCTTTATTGTTGCTCTTGCTGATTTTCTTCCTTAAACTGAAAGACTTGTGTGGGGAGAAAACAGAATCACAAAGATTTCCCCATTATTATCATTTTATTTTTGACAAAATGCGTTTTTAGGACAGCTAGGTGTACACAGGAAAAAGGAAAAACAAACAGTCACATCTGCTCAGCTGCATTCCTCACAGGACAACTAATATTTTGACGACATTCACGTCAGTCACGTGTCATCCCGTCGTTTCGGTTTCCCTCCACTCCTTTCACAGAGGACACCATGTCAGGCTCAGTCTCCAAGACCAGACAGCATTAAAACGCCGTCAGCTGCTTTGCATTCCCCTTCCTGACAACAACTAAGGGAGATGGATGGCGATAGAGACAGGGTACTACTGCTGAGAACAGTAAAAGGCCGAACTCTAGACTTTAACCTCCACGCACATCAGGCTCTCCCTCAAATGTCCAATTAAATGCAACTCGAGCCGCATATGTCTGTAAGGACACCAAATCAATGGGGGTCAACGGGAATCTACTGGTGTAGCTGTAGCAATTAATGAGAATTAACCACAACCCAAAACAACCACATCAATATTCAAGAAACTGTACACTACACCACAATGCATATTCAATGGAGGAGCCAAAATTAGGCTCTGCCCTTCCAGCTGACAAGTGCAAGCCCCACGGGGAGCCATGCACCATGTGTTTCTGTGTGGGCCACAAGAGGAAAGAGTGAGTGTGTGGGTTTTTATATGCACACTCACACACAGATATATATATATGTGTGTGTGTGTGTGTGTGTGTGTGTGTGTGTGTGTGTGTGTGAGGGAAGATGCACTGTGAGAGCGGAGACAAAGCCCCTCAGAGTGCCGGAGTAATCCCACTAATGACTGCTGTGCTGACTACTGCTCCTGCCTCCCCCCTCACTCGCCTCAGCACAGAGCTGGCACACAGCCCCACGCTACTGCCTGGCTCTGGCACACAGCTCTGCTCTCACACTCTGCTCTCACACGCACACACAACTCACGCTCACACACACACACAACTCACACACACAACACAACGCACACGCACACACACACACATTTGCCCTAGACACTGTACACAGGAAATTACATAACACATTTGACATGTTCACTCTAGAGCGACACTCCACACATGGCACATGATGATTGCAATTGACAACACCATTCACCATTACAAGTCACGCCATAACACACTCACTATAATCAACACGCTTCAGTACAGTTTAGCATCAGGGCTGGTGGAAGAGAGACGATCTGGCCTAAATGTTTAGGTCATTAATTTCATATAATGTTGTTGGGTCAGGGCCCTCGTCCATTTGAGTTGTCAACAGAGGCCTGAATCTGTGTTAGTCAAACACAGAGACAAGAGGCTACACGTCTGGCAGGCAAACAGACCTATCCTACATCATCATATATTATTACATTAGACGGGGATCATACTGGCCAGCGGCAAGCGTCACGCAACGCTCAGACCATAATAAGTTCTATGTTGTTCCTAAGTAACACAAACAGTTTGCATTAAATGACAATAGAATACTCTCGTGTTGCGCTTCGAAAGTTGAACCAGAATTCAACGCTCAGCTTGTTCAACGGTAGCGTTATGCTAGCGCTACCACCGTTCCGCTGCCGAATCATAGAGAACAATAGCAAACCTGTGTGATCCCCGCCTTATTACGCACATGCAGTGTGGAATGCAACAGTTAGTGACTAGGGGTGCATAATCCTTTTTTATTCTCCTCGGCTGTGAATGTTAAATTCACTTAAAATCTTAACTCCATATTACTGTCAATAAATAAAATATAGGACCATTTATATTACATTATTGCAGAGCATGTCAAACACAAAGTTGGAAATTCTTTTCATGACTTCTGGAAGACCCATTTCAAAAGTCCCATGACCATTCAATCGTGACTTGACTGAGCACTAGGCATAATTACACTATAAAATGACCTTAAAAAACAGGGTTTAAGACTCAATTAGAAATACACAAGTATTTTACAACCAAGTATTTTTCAGATAAAAAAAAAAAACATGGCTCTTCTCAAAGAACAATAAAACAACCTCAACAATCTAAATAATGTCTCATTACAGACGGGTTTTAAAGACCAGGTTTCCAAAAGTAGAATTTCTTAGAATCCAAGATAGGACCAGAGATGATGATATAACATTCAGCAGGAATAGTCCAGTTGGGTAGTGCACATATCAATTCATACCGTTAAATTTTACATGAAGCTTCTTTAGGACCTCTTGGATGATTACAGCCTAGGAGCCCAGCTGAAATATTGAAATTTAATGTCAAATCACTTAAAAACAATATTCATTAAAAACGTTTTTGTTTTTGTCCTCTGAAGTAAAACTTTCGGGGTAATGGCCTTTTAAGACCACTGAATAAGCTTCCTTTTGTTAATTTGTGCTCAGGCCAGTAGTTCTTCCAAATTATAAGTGTAAAATAGAGTTCCAAGACACCTTATACCTTAAAAAACCTCAAAAAGCCCTGTAGGCTATAGGCTAATATAGGCAGAATTATTAAAAAAAAAAAAAACAGCAAAAATGTTATGAGATCTTGGTTTCCTCTTTTATTTTTCAATTCGACTAGGTCATATAGCTACTGAGTATACAGTTTGGTCATTAGTTTTATGTTAGGCTGCATCACATTAAATCCTATTTGTGTGTGACAGTACAGCTACAGTAGATGTACTTTCAGTTATTTTGGTTCCGTTCCATGTTAGTGGAATGAGTTGCCCAGTTCTCTCCATTCCTGTGATAGTTTTTGGTCTTTCAAGAGGGGTCTAAAGGCATCTGTTTAACATGCACTTAGTTCATTAAGCGCTTCTTATGCGTTATGGTTTATATCATATTGTTTATTTTCATTAGGCTGTTGATTGATGTTGTTTTCATTGATATTCTCTTTAATGTAATCTGACCATGCTATTGTTACTGTTATAATATTATTGACTGAATGGACATTATTGTTAATTATTGCTATTTTCCTTCAATTTCATTGTTTAATTCATTAGGCTATTGATTGATTTGACATTGTTGTAACTCATAACCCATAACTATAGATTAGGGTTTCTCAACGGGGGCGTTTGGACAGCGTTGGGGGGGCGCTGTGAACGAGGTGTAGAGAGCTAATGGGGGGTGTTAATCAAAGTTATTCATCACAACGTTGAAGCTTATGACAGCCACAGACCTGTCAACTTGTATGCATTTTGCGTATCGGGCATGCATTTTCACATCAAAATACGCTAGTACGATTTGTTAATGTGGAAAATCGATTAGTCTACATGTAGGAGTGAGAAAGAGAGAGAAAGTGACGAGACCTAGTGAGAGAAAATGCCAGGTAAATCATAGTGATGGGCCTCTCTTTGTGCTATTTTTGCAGACCTACCTATCAGTTGTTTGCTGGGACAGGCTTTATAGTCTCTCCCTCTCTTTCATCATGCAAAATAGGGCCTACTCATACACTGTAAAATCTAACAGCCATCCTTCCTTAAAATGTGTAAAATGTAACTCCGTTTTTGTCTTTTGTTGATTATGTTGATTTTGTCTTTTATTTTGAGATTACTTGCCTAAAATGAGTGTAATTTAATGTTGAGGTGGAAAAGTAAACATGATCATTTAAATCAAGTAAACTATACTTGTATACGTGTAATTTATGTTGATCACACTATCAAGTAGATGACTATCCAAAACACCCTAAGTGGGGGCAGCCGTGGCCTACTGGTTAAGGCTTCGGGTTTGTAACCGAAGGGTTACCGATTCAATCCCCGACCCAGTATGAAATGGCGGGGGAAGTGGTTGAGCACTGCTCTCCCATGCCCACACCCACGGCTGAAGTGCCCTTAAGTAAGGCACCTAACCCCTCACTGCTCCCGAACGGCGTTGTAGCAGGCAACTCACTGCTCCGGGTTAGTGTGTGCTTCACCTCACTGTGTGTTCACTGTGTGCTGTGTGTGTTTCACTAATTCACGGATTGGGATAAATGCAGAGACCAAATTTCCCTCAAGGGAACAAAAGAGTATATACGTATACTTATACTAATGCTTGGGTAAAACAATATAAACATGTTACATATAGTGCTTTACTATGCTCTGAAAGTACTGCACTAAGCACCACCAATATTTAGCACTCACCTGGGTGATGCATTGCAGCCATTATGTGCCAGAATGCTCACCAGCCTGAGGTGGAGAGTGAGGTAGCCATGTTGGGAATTTGGCCAGAGGTTCAGGGATCCCCCTAATCTTTCATTTTCACATGAGTCAGGAGTTTGTTTCACCGTTGCATTCAAAGGCCCTTTCCTGCAGTTAAATGTATTCATGACATCACAAAGGCAATAGGGGTTGATATTATCCTGACCAGAGAGGAGAGTGCCTTTTAATGGACAGCCACTAACACCACCATTTCCAGCATCAACATACGTTTTCAAGCAGGTCTCCCATCAAAGTACTAAAAAATGCCACATTTGCTTAGCCTCTGTAATATAGCAGAGACAGGATACCTGTATGGTTTCCAGCTACAGATCTGTGTCTGTCTCTCAGCACTAGTTCTACTCACAGGATTAGTGTGTTTTGGATAGTCACTTGATGGAGTGATTTATCAACATAAATTACACATAAATTACACAACAACAGTAAAGCCTTTAGTGTCACTTATTGTTATATATTGTAATATAAAATTGAATTTCAGTAAAGATTAATATGTGATCCCTTTAAGAAAAATATGTAGGCCGGGACATTTTTAACGTGCAAAATTATCATTTACAGGGCCAATAAAGATCATATTGCTAATACTTTGACATGTATTGAAGCTTTAGTTATGTAAAAGTTCATAAACATAAATAAACATATAAAATGTTAACTTTGGGATTCATTTGAACACTTTATTTTGTGCAGGAACTTGCTGTTTTATTTAAGCATATTTCATTGATAATGATATACTTCTAATATGACATGTCACAAAGTTTTTTTTTCCCGAGGGCTCCTAGGCAAACATTACACTATAGACTTAAAATTTGGTGCTTTTATCACCTCGGTAACAGTATTTTCATTATGCCACCGGACTAGAAGGATCATCTCCATGTTTGTGGGAACCGTGGTATAAAGGTGAAGGTGGCAAAACTGCCTGCCGCCCTTATGCACTCAATTAAATAATTTCATACTTATATGATTTTTCAATCATATTAACCTCACTGGCCTTGGATAATCATTTATCTGACAATCACAAAATCATTAGTAGAAATTATTTTCTGTTGAGTTTGATCAGCGATATGGGCTTCTGGGGTCATTAAAAGGCTGTCTCTATTCTTCCATGAGGATTTTACTATTATCTTGAGTAAAACGTCTCTCCTCTGCTCACATCCCTTCACGTCCATCCCGACAAATACTTTCTTTAGGTTGGCTCCGGATCACAGTACTAGCACTAGGGTGTGTTCCACCTGAGTAACGTATGTTAACGTGTATAAATCAAGGAGTGGCGTGTTGTAATGCCGAGTGAATAATGAACTTGTCCATGTCCATATTTTTTCTCTTGTCCTCAGCTGATTAATCAGAGCTGCCTTGGATTCACTGCTTGTTTTAGTCTTACCGAACCGTGTCCTGAATTTCACATGGAGTAGTGTCTACCTCATTCCATCATCTGCACTTACTTGAACGAATATTTGATTTGAAGAAAGCCCTCTGGGCTCCCAGTGACCGATGGAACGGTTATTCAAACACTCATTTCCATATCAATTTTCTTAAAACCAGAACGGAAAGAATGTTTCTCGGTAGATGTCTGACTTTATGACACTAACAGAATACATCTGTGATTCTGCAGCAGCAAACCTGCCAATCCATCAGTGTTTCCAAGCATTTCCATAAAATGTCCCTGATTAGTTTGATATATGCTAAGGGCATCACAGTCTAGCTCATCTCTAAGGTTTTACAGCATCCATCAGTGAGACGCAGCGAGATCAGAAACGAGAGGAAGTGTCAACATGTCCAATTAGCATCCATTTAGCAACGCAGCATAACCAGCTGATTATGCTTAAATGGTGGCTAATGAGGCCGACTGAAACGCAGCTACACACGCTCTTCCACCTGGCTCAGTGGGCTCCGAGACTGCTGGGGCTCAGTGTGCATTAGCAGAGGAACGAGGCGCGCCCCCTCCCACATACACACACAGAGAGAATGATTTTGGGGAGACTGCTTTGGCTCAGTGTATTAGCAAAGGACATTAGCACATTCCTCTGCCCCACCCTGTGCAGAGAGCTTGAGGGAGACTGCTTGGGCTCCTTAGCAGATGACCAAGGCTATGCGTATCCTTGTGCTCCACCCTGTGCAGAGAGCTTGAGGGAGACTGCTTGGCTGAGCTGAGTGGGTGGGTGGTTGGTTCAGTGGATATGCAGTTGAGGAGGAGAGGAGGATTAGCTCGGCTAAAGCTAAAGCACCTTTGAACTGAATCAGTGAAGAGGCAACAGCGGCCCAGATAGAGCCGGGGTCCGCAGCAGAGGCACGGTCCAGCGCTCAGACTAATGACCTGCAAGGAATGAAAGAGCCAGGCAGCAGCCTTACTCCCAGGTGGGTCTTGCAGGGGCGGCTGATGTTACGCCCCATCCCCCAACGCACACACAGGCAAACACACACACACACACACGCTCACACTCACGTGCACACACACACACCTAAGCACACACACCCACACACACACACACACAAACACACACACCTTCAGACGTATGAGCTGAGCTCACCGCTCTTCCAGCAGCAGAAGTGGATGGAGCTGAGCGAGTGTGTGTCGATTATTTCATTTCTAAGATGGACTATAAATGGTCGGATTAGAGTCTCTCCACACCATCAGTGATAAGCCCAAGGCTGAATTCCACTCGCTGGCCAGGATCAATAAATTAGATATGGGACGAGCACTTTTGTCTGCCAAACGCCTGTGAAGTTGTAGCGCCCTTTTCACTCATGCACTACTAGTATAACTATTAATATCCGATTTTACAAGAACTTAAGAGCCATTATGTAACAAAAACATGCCATGCATATACAGACAGATCAATAGCAAACTGGTGCAGATACACAGTGCTGAAATACATACAGTAGGGTGACCTGCATGATTATGCCCAAGGGGATTAAATTCTCTTATATTCAGTAGGGCTGTCAAAATAACTGATTCATTTTGATTAATTAATTTGAGAAAAAATAACTGATTAAAAAAAAAAATAACGCAGATTAATTGATTCTGTATGACCGTTGACCCCGAGCCGTTGTAGTCAGTAACCATTAGACTTTAATATAAAGGAGAGAGAAGAAAATGTGCTGCCTAGATCATTGATTGGAACATTTACTTTTCAAAAACGGCTTGATGGTATTGGTAAAAATAAAGTGTTGATTAAAATAAAGTCCTCTGCAATGTATGTGATAAAAAAAACCTTCTTCCCGAAGCACTTTTGAATTTATTTCCTCAGCATATTAGGTCATATCATAGATTATTATGGCCATTATTAAAATAATAATAAAAGAGTTTTAGAACTTTAATGTCACTAATGCTGATTATTCAATGATTGATTTGAATTTAAATATTTAAAATACTTTCACAGCAAAAATTAATTTAGATTAATTAATATCACAGAGTATGTAATTAATTAGATTATTTTTTTTAATCGATTGACAGCCCTAATATTCAGATAAATCACAATGGACAATAACTCTTTGTGGGTGCTTTGACTTTTGTCAGTCCTATGCCAAACCTAGATGTTCCTCATCCTCCTAACTCTAAACACTTCTATAGCACCTAAAAGTAACAGTACACACAGACATATGTGGGCGGTGGTAGTGTAGTGGTTAAGGAGCTGGGCTAGCGTGCAGTACTGTAGCCTGAAAGTTGTCGGTTCAATTCCCGGCTTCCACCGTTGAGCCCTTGAGCAAGGCACTTAACCCCAAGTTGCTCTGGGGACAATGTGATCCCTTGTAATATAGCTGACATATGTAAGTCACTTTGGTCAAGAAGTAATGTAATGTAATGTAATATAAGCGCATATGTGCACACACACACACACACACAAAATAAACTACAAGCTGGCACAGTTACAATGTCTACAATGAGTGGTGAAATGCATGTGTGCATGGACCTTAGCCCGGTGGGGGAACTAAATAGATGTAAAGTCATCTCATTCAGTTAGGAACTAAATTATTCATACCCTTGGCAAGTATTGGTTTAATGTTGGTTTCAGAAAATGTTGGAATCAGAAAAAGAAGCGTTATTACGTATTTTTAATTTTTTATGAAAAATGGCGTTTCCAAAATGATTCATACCCTTTTAAATAATCAATGGAAACATCTATATTTGTCATCATAGCTTTCAAAATGGTTCTTATAATACCTACCAAGCCTCTCCATGTCTCCACAATGATTGTAAACCATACCTTTTCAGCAGCAATCCGAGTTTTGAGGCAGGAACAATTTTTTGCCATCACTTTGGCCTTGTGCTCACTTTTTTATGGATTGAGATCTCGACTCTGGCTGGGCCAGTCCAAAATGTTGATATTGTTTCTTGTTCACCATTTATTTCCCACAAGGCCAGAGTAGTGGTAAAGAAGTGCTCCTGCCTCAAAACCCGGATTACTGCTAAAAAGGTGCGGGCTACAATCATTGTGGAGAAATGGAGAGGTTTGGTAGGTATTATAAGAACCCTTTTGAGCGCAGTGATGGCGAATAAAGATGTTTCCATTTAGGGCTGAAACGATTACTTGAGTAACTCAAATAATTTGATTACAAAAAATGATCGCGGCAAATTTTCTGCCTCGAGGCTTCGTCTAATTCCTCTCACTTGCGAGGGATTATTGTTTCACACGGACTGTTATTACTGACGCGCACACCACTTTCAGAATTAAGTTTGCGTGATGACGAAGAGCCAAGAAACCGCCCGTAAAAAGGCAGAGAATGTGCAAAGTTTTAGGATCATTTCAAACTTAGAAAAGAAGACAAGGTGCAATGTGACCACAACAGCACATCAATGATGATTCAACATCTAAGAGGTTTTTTTTTGTAAGGGAGGTTATTTGGTAGTAAATGCTGCAGATGCACAAATCTACATAAAACAGATATATTAATTTACTTTGAAGTGATTAGGGCTAGGTTACATGACATGTTGTGCATATTCATGAATTGCACTTACCGTATTAACCGTATTATATTTTGTCCGATTACTCGATTAATCTGTGAAATAATTGCTAGAACAACATAACTCGATTCCAAAAAGAATCGACAGCTGCAGCCCTATTTCCATTGACTATTTAAAAAGGGTATGAATAATTTGACATGCCATTTTTCATAAAAAATTATAAAAAGATAAAAACGCTTCTTTTTCTGATTCCATGTTTCTATCACATTATCTTATAACCTTTTAGCATGTGGCAGTGTAATTTTCAGTCAGTGTCATTTGGTCAAGAAAAAAACAACATTAATTTGCCAGGGGTATGAATCATTTTGCTCCTAACCGTATGTGTTAAACCTTCACAATATAAGAGAGATAATATGTTTCATGTGTCCTTCCCTGGTCATACGCCTGCCTTACCTTCTCGATGTCGGTGCTCTTCCTCTTGCGCGCAGAGCGCTTGATCTTAACGGTGATGGCCTCGTCGTCTCCCTGCCGCCTCAGCGCCAGCCGGTCAGGCTGCAGCGGGCTGAAGGAGATCTCCAGCTCTGGCCGCGGGAAACGGGAACGCCGCCCCGTCTCCGTGGAGATCTCAGACGACTCCAGCACCGATGGGTAGCCCCCCGACGAACTCTGCAGGACAGACAGACAGCGTTAATTAAAGTCCGCCGCTCCGCATGAAACACACACACACGCACACAAACCTTCTGCCACCTGCTCCACATATAACAGCCATAAATTGATATACTGAATATACATAAAAATGTATATACGAGGTATATTTAATGAAATGTCCTAATTTCATCTTGTATATGGACTAAAGGTATTGTGTGCTATTTGGGAGCATAGCACCTACCCACCCATCTTGTTGATAGCATAACATTAGCAAAATGATTTGCTAATTTATCTTTGCCCATTGCTCAACATTGCTCTTTTACCCATAATTCAACTTCCTAGATCTAGTCTCTGAAGTCACTGAATGGGGAGTGTGGGCAAGTCCTGTTACCTGGCTGATGACAGATCCTCTGCTCTTCTCTCTTTGTTGTCTCAGGGTGCTGCTGTCCAGCAGTTTGCCAGTTGAAATGTCCGACACCTTCTCTGGCTCTGCCACTAGGTTGGTCTAGGAAACCAAAGCACACAGATTTATTAAACCCGGAGCACACATAACTCTTAACGCTCAACACCTAGACTGCTGTAACAGGGGGCTTTGCTAATTTCCCCCAATAAAAAATACTTTTTCCAAACTTTTTTTTTATTTAAGAAAATTTGTTTTAATAGTTTTATAAGACAACTGTATGTTCCTGTTGGGATTTTCACCTTTGACTTATTTATTTGTTTTTATGTGAACGTGACTTTTCTGTGTATGCATTACTACGACTAAAACATCCAGACTTTTTCCGAGACTAACCCAAATGTCCATATTTTTCAGGTCTAGAAATCAGTAATTCATAATTCTATACTTGTTCAGGCCTATGCAAACACCCTACTGTATGTGAGGACCTTTACGAAATAAAAACCTAGACAAACAGATTTAAAATTAGGCCACTTCATGCCAATGTAATTTCTCAGAGTAGAGGCCGAGGCCATAGCTCCTGTCCTGTCTGAGTGGATTCTCCAGCGCTCTACACTGTGTGACATAATGATCCATAGCATTCATCCAACAGCAAACACTGCAGCATTGAACCTGTGCTAATCTCCATGATGGTGCCGCTGGGTGACGTGTGTCTGCAGCCGCGTGGGACCGGGAGGGCTGGACTACAAAGTGAGGTAACTTTGGGAATAACTGATCTCTAAAAGAACACTGCACTGAGCAGCTATTGTTTCTATAGCGTCGTGTTGTTTGGAGATCAGCGGTGCACCCCTCAGTGAGCGGAGCCAAATAGCAAGTCCCTCCACTCGGCGGCCATTTTACAACGCTTTTTTGGGCACTTATCGGCCATCTATTTTGGCAGAAATGTGCATGCGCAAGGCTTCACAACACCAACCTTGCTCCAGCGGCGAGATCACAACACATGATTGGCACAATGTCTTCACAACACACCACATGATTTGCTCAGTGTATTTACAACACACCACATGATTGGCTCAATGTATTCACATGTCAACGTTTTGCCGCGGAAGGGGTGGAATATGTGTAGACAACTGGCATATTGGCGTTACAAACTAACTCCATGCATTTCTATGGAGGATTTTTTTGAGTGCTGTGTCTCCTCATTAGAAAGTCTCTGGCGGAGCTGACCTGTGTTGAAGAGTCCCGCTGCGGCGGTGGTGGTGCTGGGTCAGAGTGGCCGGGCTGGGTGCTGGTCCTCAGCTGGTCCTTCAGGTGCAAGATCTCGGCCTCTCTGTCAGACAAGAGCTTCCGCAGCTGCTCAACAGACGCCTCGCCCTGTAGTAAACAAACAAAACAAAGAGCATAAACATAAACACACACAGACACACCATGCTGTGAGAAATCAATCATTCTTCCCATGTTTATTAGGGGCTCATTGACTCCACAGATGTGTGAGAAGAACACATAACTGAGGACAGATATCCTCACTAGAGACTGTAAATGCTGAGCTGGAGCTGACACAGCACAAAGGACATATCAGCGCAAAAAGATTATGCTATTCACTATTGAGCCACTGACGATAAAAGTATGCCTGTTATCACACGTACATTACAAATCAAAGTTTGCTGTTCTCATTCTATCTTACGAGTGGGGACACAACATCTCCTACATATCTACAATAAGTCCTACATCCGTTCCCATGCTGATGGAGTAAGAGGGGCTGAGATTATACAAGGAATATTGGTAGCAAATGCATGAAGGTGGAGAGATCGAGGAATGCTATGCTATTCTATTAACTACATTCGTAATTGTAGCCTATATTTATCTGCGTCCATCTATTGTCATTTGTCTGCATTGTGCACATCAAATATTTTTAAAAAATCATGAAGTAAAATTATCTTATGTTGAATGATAGAAACTGGTATCTCCAGATCAGCAATATGATCTCATCATAAACAAACACTCATGAAAACAAAACTCAGAATGTGGTATTTTCCACCAATAAAATAGCACTTGTTTAGTTTTTTCAGTAAAGCATGCTTTAGCCTTTTTTATATTTCCCTCAGTTTTACTTTCAAATATCTATTTAAAAGTTATCCTTGTGATGTTCCAACAGTATTTAGAACTAAACTGTCTCACCACACCCTGTAGTCTCCTGGGAAAGGACGCACTGGGCTTTTCCCTAGAAGTTCTGTTTAAGAGGATCTATTTAAAAATAATCCTTTATCATGTTCCAACAGTGTTGTGGACACAACTGCCTCAGAATAGCCACCACAAATACACACGCAATTTGGCTTGCAGCCTTGTGCTGACCTCTAGTGGTTGGGAGTCGTTACTGTGCTGGAGCCTTTGCAGCTGCTGGTCCTTCTCCATGTTGGAGGCGACGAGTTTGCGGAGCTGCACCTCGAGCGCAGACACCAGTGTGTCCCTGTCCTTGCGCCAGCGCTCCATCTCCTGATCCCGTTCCCGCAAACGCTCCGACATGGCCTCCTGCGCACACACACACACACACACACACACACACACACACACACACAAAATCTGAACTTCACTTGCTTGGTCTGATATAAACTTTGACAACAGTAATGTAGCTTCACTGAACACCATCGGAAATAAAAAAAAGCCTAATCCTGCAGCAAGCGAAGCTGAACATATATTTTACAGCGACGAACGACACATACGACCACGAACATAATGGTCCTCTTCCACACGAGTCCTTTATGCTTCATATAGCTAGACATTAGTAATTACACGAACACACAGCGACTAATTGAATCACTTCTGCTGCCTTAATGAAATTGACCCTTAAAGGTGTAGGTTTTTGAACATTTTAAGTTCCGCAACAATTGAAGGTTCTAAAATTCTATGTTGAATTCAATGAACCCAGATATTCTTTATAATGTTAATTTCCCAACATTCCCTTTAAGGGTTAAGAGTCTAACGAGGAGTTGTTCCTCACCAGCTCCGTCTGCTGCCTTAATGAAATCTAACGAGTCTAACGAGGAGTTGTTCCTCAACAGCTCCGTCTGCTGCCTTAATGAAATCTAACGAGTCTAACGAGGAGTTGTTCCTCACCAGCTCCGTCTGCTGCCGGGCGTGCCGCTCACGTTCGTCTGCGAAGCGCCTCATCTCCTGGTTCCTCTTCTCCTCCGCCTCTTTGGCCTGACGGATCAGAACCATCTTCTCATCCAGCCACTTCTTCACGGTCCGTCTGGGACTTCTCACTGGACTGTGGTAACCGACGGACACACACACACACACACACACACACACACACACAGAACTTCAAGAACTCACAAATCAAAGGATATCAGTTAGGCAGACAGGGGCATGTTGGCAGGCAGGCATATTGGGTCACTCTGGGTTGATGACTGTAAAAAAAAGCATTGATGGTGTATATTTCCCACACCAACAGGAGGTTAAAATGTCGATGATTGAACTAAATGCCCAACAGCTCCGTCTGCTGCCTTAATGAAATCTAACGAGTCTAACGAGGAGTTGTTCCTCAACAGCTCCGTCTGCTGCCTTAATGAAATCTAACGAGTCTAACGAGGAGTTGTTCCTCACCAGCTCCGTCTGCTGCCTTAATGAAATCTAACGAGTCTAACGAGGAGTTGTTCCTCAACAGCTCCGTCTGCTGCCTTAATGAAATCTAACGAGTCTAACGAGGAGTTGTTCCTCACCAGCTCCGTCTGCTGCCTTAATGAAATCTAACGAGTCTAACGAGGAGTTGTTCCTCAACAGCTCCGTCTGCTGCCTTAATGAAATCTAACGAGTCTAACGAGGAGTTGTTCCTCAACAGCTCCGTCTGCTGCCTTAATGAAATCTAACGAGTCTAACGAGGAGTTGTTCCTCAACAGCTCAACGAGTCTAGCGAGGAGTTGTTCCTCACCAGCTCCGTCTGCTGCTTAATGAAATCTACGAGAGTCTGAGGAGTTGTTCTCAACAGCTCCGTCTGCTGCCTTAATGAAATCTACTTGAGTCTAGCCAGGAGTTGTTCCTCACCAGCCTCCGTCTGCTGCGGGCGTGCGTGCGTTAGGTCTGCGACGCCTCATCTCCTGGTTCCTCTTCTCCTCCGCCTCTTTGGCCTGACGGATCAGAACCATCTTCTCATCCAGCCACTTCTTACGGTCCGTCTGGGACTTCTCACTGGACAGCTGTGGTAACACGGACACACACACACACACACACACACACACACACTTGGTGTAAGAACTTTCAGTTACTCACAAATCAAGGATATCAGTTAGGCAGACAGGCATGTTGGCAGGCAGGCATATTGGGTCACTCTGGGTTGATGACTGTAAAAAAAGCATTGATGGTGTATATTCCCACACCAACAGGAGGTTAAAAATGTCGATGGAGATTGAACTAAATGTGACCAGCTCTGGCAAACCCGTCTAATTTGCTGCTGACTACACATGCTCTGGATGCAGAAGTACTTACCAACGATGGCCAACCAATTTAGTCTTGATTTCTTCACAGCCCATCATAGCCAATAGGTCAAGTGCAAGACACAATGCTGCCCATTCCTTTTACAGCAGTTTGTGTGTGTGTGTGTGTGTGTGTGTGTGTGTGTGTGTGTATAGTATATATACTCTTTTGATCCCGTGAGGGAAATTTGGTCTCTGCATTTATCCCAATCCGTGAATTAGTGAAACACACTCAGCACACAGTGTACACATAGTGAGGTGAAGCAAACACTAATCCCGGCGCAGTGAGCTGCCTGCATCAACAGCGGCGCTCAGGGAGCAGTGAGGGGTTAGGTGCCTTGCTCAAGGGCACTTCAGCCGTGCCTACTACTGGTCGGGGTTCAAACCGGCAACCCTCCGGTTACAGGTCCGAAGTGCTAACCAGTAGGCCATGGCTGCCCTATGCCCTATGTGTGCCCTGTGTGTGTGTGTGTGTGCCCTGTGTGTGTGTAAGGTAAGTAAGGTAAGGTAACTTTATTGTAAGGGTAGATTTGGTTGCAGGTAGGCCAGTAGGCCACGGCTGCCCTATGCCCTATGTGTGTGTGTGCCCTATGTGTGTGTGTGCCCTGTGTGTGTGTGTGTGTGTGTGTGTTTACCTTTAGGTTCTCCTGTGCCTGGGCCAGCTCCTCTCTGGCCTGAGTGTCCATCTCTCCCGTCATGCCAACATCCCTCCTGCTGTCCTGCTTCAGCAGCAGAGTCTTCAGTTTCTCCACCTCTGTAGTTAAAACAGAACATTTACCTCACTGGACACAACTGGGATGTGATTTCCCTCAGGGTCACCGAGTTACTAACATAACTATATGAAAGAGTGTTCAGAATATTTACCTCACAGGGCCGATCAGGAATGTGATTTCCATTAAGAGTCATTAATGAAACTATATGGCAGTGCTCAAAATGATAGGCTCTCGGGGGGAACACATTCGGGTCCAAAAGCGCCCATGGGGACCTGGCTTTGGTCATTCCATCTAACAATAGCAATGTGCACTCGGCACTGTGTGATACAACTGAATTGTGTGCATTGTGAGAGTGCAGCCAAAGTGGAGTAGCTGAGTAGTCATATGTGGTGTCTATGGTGTGCATGCATATTATGGTATGTGGTGTCTATGGTGTGCATGCATATTATGGTCATATGTGGTGTCTATGGTGTGCATGCATATTATGGTCATATGTGGTGTCTATGGTGTGCATGCATGTTATGGTCATGAGTGGTGTCTATGGTGTGCATGCATATTATGGTCATATGTGGTGTCTATGGTGTGCATGCATGTTATGGTCATGAGTGGTGTCTATGGTGTGCATGCATATTATGGTCATATGTGGTGTCTATGGTGTGCATGCATGTTATGGTCATGAGTGGTGCCTATGGTGTGCATGCATGTTACGCGCCAACTGCTTATGGAGCTCCTACTGTGTCAGTTTAGTTTAAGTGTGTGTCTCCGGGGGCCTTGAGTGAGTTGTGTGATTGTGTGTGTGTGTGTGTGTGTGTTCAGTGACCTTGAGTGAGTTGTTGATTTTGGTCCAGCTGGGCCTCCAGCTCCAGGTCCATTTGGTTCTGAGTCTCCTCCTGCTCTGTCAGCACCATGCGCATGTCCTCAATCACCTGGTCAAGCGCCTGCAGGTCTACAAAACAAACAAACACACACACACACATACATACACACACACAAACAAACAAACAAACACAAACACACACGCAAACAAACAAACACACACACAAACAAACAAAAAAAACACACACACACAAACAAACACACACAAACCAACAAACACACAAACAAACACAAAGACACGCGAGACATCATTACATTATCACAGCAACAGCATGAAGTATGAAGTCACCTCTGAGAGGTCTGGAGAGATGATGTACCTTTGCAGGCTTTCTGATACAGCTGAAGGGTTTCGTCTGATTTATCTGCTGACTGTTCCTGGAGGTGAAAGGAGACATGGGAATCATGAGAACACACACACACACACACACACACGTGGATGGTATTTTTGAAAGGAGAAGCTGAGGACTGAATGTCTTTGAATTACACTCTTGAGCATGTGAATGGCGCGGTCTCGGCTGCTGAGGTCCTTCTGAAGCTGGGCTCTGGTCTTCTCCAGGTCCTGCACCTTCTGACGCAGAGACTTCTCCACGTCCCGCATGGATGAGATCTACACAGACCCAGGGCAACAGCATCAGAAATATCAAGACGAAGAACCAAGGTTGACTCTGAAGAAGACACAGTAGTGTCGAAACGTCAGTCAAGTGTTTGCACTGAAATAAAAGCGAGCGATCAGTTTACTCCAGCTCCCTCTCTTCATCTTAAAGTCTGCTGTCCTACTGAGAAGCACCTGACTGCACAGTTTCCCAAGGATGATGTGTGGAATGTTCTACTTTAAATATCAATCAGACTGTGAGGCTGTAGGCATCACCACTAATACCTTCATATGACACATATAATGATAATTATGTCACAATACAATACATCTGGATTCATATAAAAATCACAAAAGCATATTGATAGTACTGTTAAAAGCAATTATGGGATTAAGATTATGTCAGTGGACCATACACTAGTCTTTTGCTGCCATCTACAGGCAATGACTTGGTATTGCATTGATATCAGCAGTCATAACGGTCAATATCACACCCAGGACTCGGTCCACAGGACACTGGCACATTTCGTGCGGCCCATGAACACAACATGCAAAACATGCTTTGCTGTAGGTTTAGAACACTGACACTCTAAGGCTGAGCTCTCACCTCCTTCTGGACCTGTTGAATCTGTTTCTTGGAGTCGACCAGTTTCTCTTTCAGGTCTGATGAGTCGTCTTCTCGTCTCTGCAGATCCAGGGCCAGACTCTGGACTTTATCTGTGCCCACTTTCAGTTCCTCCTTTAACCTGTAACACACAAATTCAGGGAAAAAGAACCTAGGGTTAGGCTTTGGGTAAGCAAACAGCTCAAACTAAAACACTCAAACTGAATCACTCTGCAGTGCAATGAATGGAGATTGGCCACATAAGGCAAGATCTTTTATACATATCTATAACTGTAACTCCCCTCAATCTACACAAGTGCCACTCAAAATAAAATGTTCCTTTAAGAGTACAACTAGTGGTGTAAAATTACATCATGGGCTAGCAAGAGCAAGAGCTCTGTCTGGACACTGGTTCTCACGTGCCTGTTGATCTCCTGGGCTCGTTTCTGCAGCTCGCCGTCTTTCTGAGCGATGGCCTCCTCCGCCACGGCCAGCAGCTCCCTCCTGCGCTCGACCTCCTTGCGCCGCGCCTCCTGCACCGCCGCCGACTCCGCCTCCTCTGCCCGCTCCTGCGCCTCCTTCAAGCTACGCTGCAACCGCGACAACTCCTCCTCCTTCTGCGACAGCAACGCCTCCTTGCTGGCTAACTCCACCTCCCTGCTGGCCAGCTCCTTCTGGGACGACGACGACGACGCCTCCGATTTGCTCTGCGTGGCTACGGCCTCCTGATGGGCCTGGGCCTTCTCCACCTCCCCCTCTCTCTTGGATAACTCCTCTTCCTTGGCGGTGAGGGTGCTGCGCAGCTCCTCGTCCTTCTGCAGAAACTCGGCCTCTCTGAGGGCCGTCCTCTTCTCCAACTCGGCCTCTTGGTCAGCCAGCTTCCTCTCTAGGGCCTCCTCTCTCTGACTGAGCTCCGCCTCTCTAAGCGCCAGCCTCCTCTCTCGCGCCTCCTCTCTCTGAGAATGCTCCGCACTTTTCATGGCCAGCTTCTCCTCCAGAGCCTCCTCTTTCTCCGCCAGTTGGGCCTCTGTGGTGGCCAGTTTCTCCTCCAGCTCCTGCTCTTTCTGAGACAGTGTAGCCTCTTGGAGGCCAAGCGCCTTCTCCAGCTCAGCGTGTCGGTCGTGACCAGGCGCACGGCACTGCTCTTGGAGGACTTTGAGCTCAGCCTCCCTCTCCGACAGCTCCTTCTCTCTCTGGCAAAGCTCTTTGTCCTTGGAAGAGAAGGAGGCCTCCTTATCATCCATCTCCTGCCTCTGCTTCACTTTGTCGTCCAGGTGAGACAAGTCTGTTGTAACTGCGGCCACTTTGCCTCTAAGCTGCTGAACTTCCTGTGAGAGATTCTCGATAAGGGCAGTCTTCTCTCTGACCTCTGCCTCTTGAGTGGCCATTTGTGCTTTGGCAGCACTCAATTCCTTGCAGGTCCTTTCAAGCTCCTCTGCATCCTGCCCTTGAGTCACTTGCAACTGCGCCTTGGTGGTGCTGACCTCAGCTTCCAGTTCGGCTAGTGTTCTGACCTGTTCCCTTGATTTGCTTTGAAGGATGTTCACCTCGCGGTCAAGCTCCTCCTTCTCTCTCAGAACCTGATCGTGGGCGCGCTGCCGGTCCATCAGCTGGGCGGCGACATCTCGCAGACGCAGCTCAAGAGACTGCCGCCGCTGCTCTGACTCAGCTAACCGCTCACCCTTCAGCTGAGACTCCGCCTGCGTGACCTCTGGTTGACCTTTGACCTCTGAGGGGTCAGAGAGCTCTGAGAGGTCACAGTCATCTACAGCACCTGAGGAGACAGTAATGTCAAAATCAGTCTATTTAACACCAGTTGTGAAAACATGAGTTAAGTAATTCTGACTCAATGACACACTGACAATCATGGTACACTTTGCATCCTGTGATGAATGCTCATGAGACCCATACAAAAATGTTTGTTTTGATCACGTATGGCTTTGCCCAACAACTTTCCACGTATGATCTTGCACTATTTTTTATAAACAGTATTCCTATGCATCTTATTTGAATATATATATCAAGCCTTTTTTATGGGCCTTCTTCATGAGTATGTTTATTTGTATACATGTACAGAAAGATCTTACAGTGGGACTGGAAGGAAAGATGATAGCAAAATGTTCTATTCATTGCTGTAGCCACTCAGTGTCATAAATAGTCTCAAAATGTCCCAACCCATTCCCAACTCATACAAAAAAAAAAAAAAAAAATACTTTTTATTATTAAAATGTGCAAACATTAAAAAAATAATAAAATTGAAAAATGATGCAGTCTCCCAAATCACATTTCAAACCACACTACTTCCTCAGTCCCGAGCGCCTGCGGCCCTGCACGTATCTACGCCCTTTAGGCAGCCTGTCCCGAGCGGCCGTCCTGGTGGCCATGTGGTGCGGCGGCGGTTTTTCAGCAGCTGGGGCAGGCTCTATACCTTTCTTTAGAGGGGGCTGCTCGTCCAGCCCCTCCCCCTGTTGCTGCCTCCGCTTCCTGGTCTCGGTCTGAGAGCTCCGTCCACCCGCACCTGTGCAGGTGCATTTGGCCCGCAGTTCCAAGAGCTCTTTTCGGATGGAGTCAATCAGCGCTCTCTGTGAACGGAGAACAGCCCTCTTTAGACGGACCCGATAGGAGAAAGGGAAACTACAGAAAGTTCCGCGTATGCTTACATATAGCTTAAAGTCGGGACAAGTTGTCCTGGATATCCCTGAAAAACTTCGAAGCCATTATATATAAAAATCTATTTTCAAATCTCATATCACCTGGCCACCACCACAGTTCCTCAGAACTTTAAGTTCTGCACACAGACGCGCACACAGACTGTAAAGGCACACGCATGCGCTGTAACTGACTGTGCACCACTGCATATAGGATGCACACAGTGTAATGGATATCAGGAGAACAGAAATGGGCTCACATCTTTAGTGGTGGCCTCAGTCTGCATGTCAATAGTGGCCTGCAGTTTGCTGACCATTGAGTCCTTCTGGTGACACATGGCCATTTGCTCTTCACAGCGGACCTCCTGAGACTGCAGCTTCTACAGACACACAGACACACAAAATGTCATCCAATTTGAGCCAAAAAATAAAACACAGCAGCGTTTAGGATTAGGGACAATGTTTCTTTTTACTTTTTTAGTCTCCTCAAGCTCCTCCCTGGATTGCTTTTGTTGCTTGTCCAGTTCTGGGGGAAACAGACAGGGAAATCACATGCGTTATGAGTTAGCAGGGACAATAAGTTGGTTTAGTACAAGTACGACAAAACAGTACCCCATGCAGGAATATTAATCCATTTCTCCAAAGGGTTGACATTAGCAATGGTAGGTCAGTGCTCCACTGGGTAATGTGGTTGCACAGAATCACACTGACGAACACTCATCAACATTCTGTACAAATAACCACAGTACTGTCTTCACATTCAGACAATACCAGATTGTTTTTGTACAGAACAGAGCCCACACCCACCGAGAGCTTAAAGTCTCACCTTTTAAACGAGCCATTGTATGTATTCATAGCTATAACACAGAATATGCTGTGGCTGTACAAAAATCATCAACAATGGTCTAGATTGCTGGCACTCTAGGACAAAGCTCCCGAAAACAGCTTGGCATTCAATGAGTTAAAGTTCTGCAAACCCACCACCACAAATAGAATTCAACACTGTATTACTGCTACTGTGATCACGCAAGAGCTCTTGTATGATCACAGCACCATCAGTTGACTAGAAGGTAGTGGGAGAGGGATCAGCAGAACACCAGTAAGAGCCTGGAGGCGTGCCCAACTGCACACACACACACACACACACACACACACACACACACGTCCTCACGTACAGCATTTCTGTCTCTGAATCCTCCAACCTGCTTGCATTGCTGCCTCGTTTCCTTCTTGATATTCTCAGAGGGAGTAAGGAGGGAGCAGACACACACACACACACACACCTGAGGTTTTCTTGGAGAGAAGGCTCTGGCTTTGAATGAGCTCCTGGGTGAGCTCGGTGACCTTCCTCTGAAGGTCGCTCAGCATGGCAATGGGGGCGGGGGCAGGGGCAGGGTGGCTGACCAGGCAGGACTGGGCCGCCTCGGCATCCTTCCTGATGCTCTCCACGTCACTGCACATAGAGTCTATCATTTCGTCAAGACACTGCTCGTCCTAGAGAAAGAGACAGCGCAAGAGAGCAAGCAAGCAAGCAAGCAAGAAATAAATTCAAAGGACAGCAACTTGAAATATGGAAACAGCAAAAGTATTGCTTTGGAGCATTTGAGCTGAGTGACATACATTTGACTGAACACCATCCTCATCTTCATCATGGCGGGAGTTCTTCTTGACCAACTCCTTCAGGAGCTCAAGGCGTCTCTCACACCTCTCCTCAATCATGGCCTTCTCTTTAGCCAAGCGTTCACTACAAGACAGATTTTAAACGTATGGTTAAGACTGACTTCCATAGAATACAAATACATCAATTCAAATTCAATACACCTTTTATCAAGTACAAAAGATTAATCCTCAGGTTCCCCTGGCTGTTTTTTTTTTTTAGCATACACAGAGGGCAAACAAACAAACAAAAACACCTTGCTATGTAAGTGGAATGTAAACAAATTGGCTCAGATCAAACAGTAAATTATTGCAGCAAATCAGTGCTTGAGGAGCATGAAAAAAGCCGAGGTGCATTTTGGCTGTGGAGCTCAACAACTTGCACAGCAAGCACGACCTCAACTTAAAGGTGCAATCCAAATGGGCTCTCATTGTACTAGTAGCTGTCAAATTGGTCCTCATGGTAGCTGTCTGTTCTATGAATACGCTCAAGCCCTGGTGTTCTGGCTATGTAAATGGAAGCAAGCATTTCGCCAGCCAAAGAGCATGGAGTTTTTAGAGGTGTAATCTGATTGATATCTGTGGAGCTCAAACAACAACCTGTTCACAGAATCATGGCCTCACCTTTAAGAGTGCCACCTGTAAAACATGGCCTTCTCATCTAAAAGGTTGCCTTACCTGAAGTCAGCCTCCATCTGTGTGAAAAGCTCAGAGAAGTCGTTGGTGACCTCCTCACGGATACGACACTCCACCAGCATGTTGTCAGACTTCACTTTCTGAAGCTCTTCTTTCAGCTCCCCCACCAGTCTCAACTGCTCCTATTACAGACACAGACGGTAAAAATGAATTAAGACTTAATGGATAGATGATCAGTCAATTGAAAAGCAGCCTTTCAGTCTAATCTATTAATGATTTCTTAACAGTAAATCTACAGATGAATAATTGAATAAAAGGCAAGTTGAAACAAACTTCATATGGTTCGACGAGATCAGTCACTGAATCGTCCTCCTCTTCCTCCCAGTCATCTTCATCCTCCTGCACGTCCTCCAGGCTGGAGTCCCACTGCACCAGCGAGCTCCTGCGCAGCTTCCGCTCCAGATTCCGGTGCTCAGCGTTGTTGATGATGAACGACACCTTCCTCTCGCCCTTCTTGCCTACCTCCACGACTGGAATCGTCTTGGTGCTCAGGACCACCACCTAGAGAGAAAGAGTGAAGAGTGAAAAAAAGGTGGGGTGGGGTGGGGGAGAGCGAGAGAGTTTAAGAGAGGAAGAGTTAGAACAGGTCTGATGAACCAGACACCAGAAGCTACGAACGGACACCAAAAGTTTAGATGTTTGTTGTGTAAAGACATCAGAAAGCACACAGTAACACAACAGTCTGGGAAAGTAAACAAACACCGAACCAAAACCCACACCCACACACCTTCTGTGCAACAGCAGAGAACTTGAGCACGTTGAGCGTCTCGTCATACACTGAGGCGCACTGGTTGACGTTGACAATCATGCAGGCTTTGCCTCGTCCCATGAAGTAGCTCTGGAGGTAATGTGTGAGCTTGCTCTCTCGAAAGGGCACAAGTTGGGGCACCCTAAGAGGAAAAGATTGAGAGGGGAACCCCCCAAAAAACAATCATTAATCACACTGGCTGTTTTTGTGTGTGCTTGTTATGAGATTAGACAAGCGTTGAACACACAGAACTTACTTAGCTTGCTGGTTGTGCCGCAGTATGTTTATACATTTCCCCAGAGTGAGCAATGAGGTGTTGATGTTTCCTGCCTCTTTCAAGCGATCGCCTACATTCTGAGTTTTGGCACACCTTTCCGAGCCAGCCAGGTCGCACAAGGACAACCTTTAAAATAAACAAATAAATATAAATATTATATTTATAATATGGAACATGCCTAGCTGTACGCCAAGAAATTTGCAGAGTGTAAGTAAAACGAGACGTGACACTTACTCGCTAACCGTTTTGACTCTAGGAAGCCCAACGTCATCAATGCGCATGACTCGGATGGAAAAGATGCTATGGCTGAAGAGATAAACAATCAAACAAAAAGCAACAAGATCCACAGCTCTCAAAAAGCCTCTTGCAACTAGTTACTTATAACATAATTCAAATAATCGTGTGAGCGGCCTTCAGATAGCAGTGCTGTATTAAAGTCTAGTTTGAATTTGCAAAAAGCATCATGTAAAGGAGCACAAACCTTCTGCTTGACAGCTGGTTGAGTTTAGTACTGGAGAAGCTTTGGTTCTTCTTGCCCACTTTCATGATTTTATAAGCTTCCTCAGCACTGTTTACCTGCACCCACCGCAAATCTACATATCCAAACAGAACATATTATTTTTTTTATTTTTTTAAATAAGTATTTGAAGTCACATGAAAGACGGATCTGCATTAGTATTTCCAGTTCAAATGTGCACTTCTACCTTTGACAAATAAGTTCCCCTTGACATCCTGGGAAAGCCTGAGGGCAGGTCTCCTTGCGGCCCCGGTCGGCACAGGCTCCAGCAGGTCGTGGATGTTCTCGTTGTAGATCTCACAGAAGGACACCCAGACAGAGAACTTGGTGTGCTCCTCCAGGTCCAGGTTGAAACCGTCCTCCATCAGGGAGCCATCTATTTCACTCAGCGTGGAGCCTATCGAGAACATATCGGACACACACAGGTTTTTTTTTTTTTTTTAAAGAAAATGACTTGGTGGAAGATACACACATTTTTGACGAAGTTATACCCTATTACATTACCTTCCGGATTTATCCTGGAGTTTGATTGGCTGCTTGTGTTCCTTGCATCAGACTTAGGAAAAGAACAAAAAGAAAGCAGATTAGTCAAAAGCACTGAAACCTCAACACATCTTGGCCTAAGTGCTGTGAGGCTGTGGCCGTGTGGCTACCTCTTTGAGAAGTCTAAAGAGGCTCCGTTTCATGGTGGCCTCTTCGCTTTGTTGGTCCGCGGCGAGCCTGATGAACTCTCGACACCTCTGGGGTTTCAGATTCATCTGCGTGTAGATGTGGCCTTCGATGCTGCTGAAGATGACGTTCAAAGACCGTGGCAGGATTCCTGCATTTGTTTCTGGACCTGGAGTTAAAAAATAAAAATAAAAATAAAGGCTGTGATGCTAACCAGAAAACACAATGCTATACACAACAATTTTTCAAACAAATTGATTAGATTAAATGTCATATGTTTTTTAGGCCAAACATTTTTTTGTCACTTGTCACTTTTGCCGCTTGGCAAAACCACATAAACTGTCCCAGCAAATCACCGACGAGATGCGTGTTTAGGAAAGTTTTAATTGCACGGGAGGGAGGGGGAGAAAGTAGTGAGCCAGCTTTCTGTTTTGTTTGAACGTCAACAGAAGTGACGTTACCCAGCATCGCTTAGAGCGCCTTTAAAGATAACATGCTGAGAGGAAAATAAATAGACAGAAGCAAACAATCCAAAGGAGCGTAAGCATCGGAAAACTCAGCATCCGATAACTCCTCAAATGACACCACTGACTGTTTACAAATAAGTAATGGCAACAAATATATGAAGGAACCAAAAAATATATATATTTTTTATTTTCAAGTCAATATGGCCTTTGGCTGCCATCTGGACATCTAGCAAGACCAAAGCTCAAATGGTCTTAGTCTAATTAGGGAGGGATCATATATGAACAGTTTTAACGGTCAGTGGAAACCTGAAACTCATCCTATAGAGGGGAAATAAAGTCTTAGTTGGGACCAACCTGAAAAACCAAAATCTTAATGAAAATACATATTTGTCTGCAAGCGAGTTAAAATTAAGGCAATACATCCCATACCTAAAAAAGTGTACGTCTTTCCTGCGTTCGTGACTCCATATGTGAAGACCAAAGAATTCCCTCCTTCCAGCACATCCTTGACAAGAGTCTTCACTGTTCCATCAAACATCTCCTTCTGTGTTGTGTCAGGACCATAGACCTTCCGAAAACAAACGAGTTCATGCATAGATAATGAATGTATACAGAACACATACCGATTGCATAATATATAGACGGTTTGGGAACAAAGCAAGAGCACCGAGACAACAATGAAACTTTGATGTATGAATGTATGTATGTATGCCTGTACGGACATGGGTGGGTCACCTGCGAAAACTGAAATCGCTGTGCCGTCTGCGATGCTGATTTGTCACTCAGTCGAGAGGATAGCGACATGGTTGGTGCCTTCAGAAGGACAGTATCGGGTGTTTCTATGGCCACGCAATCCTACAAACGGGATATGAAAGATTGATGTTAAAGGGACCGTGCAGTTAAAGATCCAACTTAACAAAACATTAGAAGAGGAAAATGTTGCATTTTACCACACATACTTGTGACTCGCCATTTTCTGTCTCGAACGAGGTAAATGGTCTTATTCGAAGGTATACCTTCAAATGCTCCTTTGCTTCAGTTGTGGAGTTCTGTAAAAAAAAAAAAAAAAAAAAAAAAAAACAGTAATTAAAAAAAAACAACAACATTAGGGCCATGTGAAATCTTTTTGGATTCTGACATACGCCTCACAGTTGATTTTCAAAGGAAACTTTCCTTACCTGGCCGTCAGACATATCTGAAAATTCCGACAGCAAGTCTTTCTTCAAATCAGCAACATCTTCTGACTCCAACCTCTCCATTTTAGTGTTCATACAAGTATCCATTTTTCTCTAAAAACAAACGAACACAAAGCCATGATGGCCTCAATAGCTATAACCACTTGAATAACTTATCGGTGTTGCCTATGAAAATTAATCATCAATTGAGAACTCTATGATAACTCTTTTAATATCTGAAACGAATCTGAGCAGGTGCATATTGTTGTTAGCTCTGGATGGTTAACGTTAGCTAGCGAATGAGCTGCTACTAACGAACTGAAATTAACGTTATCAGAATGGAGCAGAGAGAGCGACAGCAGCTACAGTAGCTAAAGGGTAAAGGAACATCAATGAAAATTCTGCCCCCCAAAAACCCCCATAAAGGATAAAGATGAATTGACGTTGGGCAGTAACGTTACGCTGGCTAGCTGAAAAACAGCTACAGAACTGTCATAACTGTCGATGAATGTTACTCAAACCATCTGTTAAATAGTCCTGGTCGTTGTATTAAAGGTTTGAGATGGAAAACACACCTATGGTAACGTTAAAAGATAGTAACGATTTCTACTTACGCGAAGGGAAATTTAGCGTCTCGCCAGAAAATCCCAAACATTCCGTATTCTGTCATGCAAGTCGAATCAAACTGCGGTCCTGTTTTTGAATTCCACCAATGGTTGATGGGAGTTGGCCGCATGGCATGATGGGATTGTTCAGAAAAACATCGAGTATGTGACGTAAGCTACAAGTGTAGGCTAACTGCTCAGATTGTTTTGTGGTGAGGACCAATGGGCACTGGAGAGACTTTGTAAAGAAGTGATTATTATCTCGATTAAACACGTCAACCCCACACTATCATGGTAGGGTGGAATTAATGTTTACTTTAGGTTATATTTCGTTGATGAATTAACATGTAGGTCCAATACGGTCTTGTCTTAGTAGCATTTTATTTTGCAACGCTATTTTGCATGTGTAGGCCAGGCCTGTGATGGTTTGTGAATTTGGTGTTGGATAGAAAATCACGTAGGCTATGCAGACCACAAGAAAGCAACAACAAAAGTATGAAAACACAAAAGAAAGCTTTATTATAACAATATTTAAATTAGTTGAAAATCTATAAAACATCCATTAACAGAAAAAAGACAAATATACAAGTTTCATCTAGAAAAAGTATCTTCCATGCTCAGCTGTTTGCATTACATGCACTCACTCTGTTTCTACCTCCACAAACCATTGATCACATACATTTCCTGTCATCAAGACCAGAGAATATCTGTTTCATCAGTCATCTGTCAGCAGTGTCAAACACCTCTGCATACACCTGATAATATTCATTCAGACTGCAGAGCTGACAGCTTGTACTCTCATTACCAAGCATTATGCCTACTGTACATCAAAACAACAATGTTTCATTCTGCATTTAGTTGTCCATCAAAAACAGATCACTTTCAAGACCGGTAATATCAGCACAAGGCAAATTAGAAATACCAAAGTTCATCTTTAAATTGGCCAGCCAATTTGTTTTGCCTATAGGACTACTCTACTTGTTGACCTGTAGCGAAGACCTAGTCCAGTCCAATATCCTAGAGCTCTGCGATATAATATCACCAAATGCTTCCCCATGTCCCTTCACTTGGTTGTGTTCACATCATCGTCTTTAAAGTTGCATAGGATGGTCTTGGCTCCACTCTGCCATGCTAGAAGACTTTCCATTGGTGACTTTCCATCCTAGGAGAAAGAGACCACATACAAAAATACATCATACATCATGTCAGGATATTACTAATTTCTACTTTGATGTTTGCAAAACGTCATACTCATAAGCCTGAAACTGACTATGCCCAATTAATTTCTAAATATCCTGCTGATTTTCATCCTCGGGTTCACAACATTCTTCTTGATACAAATTCACTAAGGAGAAAGTGTCTGCTGTGCTGTGCCATTTTTGGACACTAGATGGCAATCTATAAGTACAGAGTGCTGTAACTCCATCTGCTGTATTAGTAAAATCATGTAGTAACTGTAGGTTACTCACCAGATTCTTGGTTTTAAGACTGGCTCCATACATCAGCAGCAGTTTAATAAATTTAAATCGGTTTATCCTCACGGCATCATGCATAGGTGTGTCGCCATCCTGCAAAAATTACAAAATACAAAGATACAACATTACAACAAAATAATATACAACATCAATCTGCGCTGCTGTTTCTTTGAATAACATGAAGTGCAAATGGTGTGGCTTTGTCTTACTCTGTCTTTAGCGTTGATGTCTGCTCCACAGTGTATGAGGTATTCTGCGCACTCATAGTGTCCAGTCCTCACCGCCACGTGGAGGGGTGTACTCCGTAACTGCCCACAGAGAAAGAGAGAGTAATGTGGCACGTGAGTGGACTGAGGCTACTGTCAGAGCGTTAATAGGGTCAGGCAGGCTTTGCTGTAACAGTAGCCGAAGGCTAAGGATCTATGACAAGTCGGTTCCACTTAATTTAACATCTTTATCTGACTTATCGCTAGAGTCGCTGTGTTTATCCATTAATACCTTATCTCGGGAGTTGAATTTGCCCCCTTGGTTCAGGAGGAGTTCAAGGGCAGGCTGGCTGCCCCCTCGGCAGGCCCAATGCACAGCTGTGGCATCCAACTTGAAAAGCAAAAGAATAATAATGTAATTAAAATCCCTGTAAACATTCATTTACACATTTTTAAAAGTCAAAGAATGTCTTATTTAGAGGTTCTGCTGCTGTGAATAGGATTTGGCCTCAGAGAGTTTGTTTTGGTGTTCTACCTTGTCTTTCATCTCTATGGATCCCCCAGCCTCCAAGAGTCTCTTCATAACATCAATATGACCTTGATAGCTGGCCTTGTGTAGTGCAGAACGTTTGAACTAAAAAAACAAAGACATAGACTTCAGAGATGTACTAACAGAATGAGTGAAAACATAAAAAGATGTTTTTTTTTATTAAAGAGAAACAATTGAGAGATGTAAGTCCTTCAAACTCACATGGTCGCTGGTATTGGCGTCTCCTCCATCGGCCAGGTACTTGTCAATCACTGGCAGCTTGTTCTCCATAGCAGCTTTCAGGAACATGGCCTCATCCACTATTTCCGGCTAGAACAAGACAACATTGACCATGAAAAATATATTGTTTCCTTAAGTGAATGGAAAGCATTTGCTAGCTGGCATTGGTAATGCT
>NC_063206.1:7549029-7576529 GCF_017589495.1 Alosa alosa | reverse complement strand
CTGCGCCACATACACCCACAGTGACTGACTGGACTGTTTAACTATTTAAACTCAGGTCACTACTATGCATTTTACACAACAACATAGTTTCTATGCTGCTATTTAGGACTTTGCACTTTTCCTTCATTAACATGCCTTATCATTGTTTATATCTCTGGCACACTGTGCAATTTTTAAAAAAATGCAATACTTGCAAAAACTTGTGCAATACTTTGTCTTGTCTGTCTCTACCTACTTGTCTGTGTGTATGCCGTAATACCTACTGTCTGTCTGTTGTGTTTTAGGTGTACCTGTTGCTGTCTGTGTGCACTACTTTTTTATGTTAAAGCTGCAGTTGGCAAGTCTGACAGATTGAGGGGACTAGCTAAAATGTTTAATGTTCAACAATTCTCATGCCCCACTACCACCGAGCACCCTCTCATCGAGTTTTTTGCTCGTCAGTGCGCACCAGGCTGCACCAGACTTCGATTGACAGTCAGATCTCATACAGCTCTGCTCTGATTGGACAGATTTTTTTTCTTCTAAAACCGGCTGATTGATGTTGTTCTGTCGGAGCATAGTGTCGGTTTCAGTGAATATGATCAAAAAAATCTTGCCAACTGCAGCTTTAAATGTTGTTTGTTACAAATCAGTACATTGGAGTGTTGTATGGTCTGATTGACAATAAAATTCACTTTGACTTTGACAAGGTGTCTGCCATTTGCTTCAACAGTTATGGTCAAGTTTCTTTTTAGATATATCTTGAGGTGTATCTGTAGTTATCTCTGCATCCCAAACTAATGTGAATATACACCTTTTGAAACTTTAAGAAGAAACACTTACAAAGATGCATACACTCAACAACCCCAGTGAAATACTCACAGGGCTTAAAGTTCTCAGGCATTGTACCTTAATTCAGATGTAGGCTGGGTCGTTTAAGATTTGAAAACAGATCATTTTTGGGCAGCCGTGGCCTACTGGTTATGGCTTCGGGCTTGAAACCAAATGGTTGCCGGTTCGATCCTGGACCAGTAGGAAAAAATGTGGGCGGGGGAAGTGGTTGAGGGCTGCTCTCAAATGCCCACAGCTGAAGTGAGCAAGGCACCTAACCCCTCACTGCTCCCCGAGCGCCATAGCAGGCAGCTCACTGCTCCGGGTTAATGTGTGCTTCACCTCACTGTGTGTTCACTGTGTGCTCTGAATGTTTCACTAATTCACGGATGGGATAAATGCAGATCAAAAGAGTATCTATAATTACTTACTTACTAACAGCATCAAAAGTTTCTGATGCTTTCAGGCACAGAACATATCCTGCTTTGAACAGGGTGCTCATGAAGGCATATGATGGCTGTAGTATATCTCGTCGTGCTACTTACAGTTCTTTACAACTGTTTACACACGTTTTCAAAACTCTGTCTATTTTTCAAAACTCCACACACAAAACCAACAATTGCTGACACAAAATGCAAAATGCCTCAAATCTCCAGCAAAATGACACACAACATTCAAAATGTCATAAACACATCTTTAAATCAAACATTCGCCTCACATTACAAACACCTTTGTCATAATATGACATTTTGGATACATCATGTACACACTGTTGCTCAAAACCTAAAGCTCTTCTGTCTTAGGCTTTCTATATGTATTTCCATACAAGAGTGAAAGTTACGATATCAACACAGAGAAGTTGAAATACACAGTAAAAATGCAAGCAATATTGAAACCAAAAATAGTGATTTTTCCCAAATAATTTGCGAATACAGTATTTTACAGCTAACAAGAAATAAAGCAAAGCAGAATACAGTGACCACCAGATGTACATGGAGTTTTGAAAACACTGCCTACTGTAAGACGGAAATGACTGACTAAACTATCAAATTGCTTTGCTTTTTCCAAAGACAAGTGTGTGTGTGTGTGTGTGTGTGTGGGAGGGTGGGGGTCGTGTACAGTATGTATTCATAGGCCTATAGACCCTTCAACGTCAGAAACAAACAATCCTAAGCGTTCCTAAGGCATTTCTGGAGGCACAGAAAAATGTATTGAGCTAATGGTACTGGGCAAACAAAAATAGAGTAAAAAGACAAATTTTACATAAAGTCAACTTTTTGTGGAACATTACTGTATAAGCTACTGTAAGTCCGATTACTGTAATTTTCCTTTCAAAGTATCTGCATTGGTTCTGAATAGTTCAACCGGAAATCCTCTGGGAGCAGATAGACAGTATCTATTCATAGACCTATACATGGATTTCTATGCAACGTCACGAAAACATGCGTGCGCAACCAAGAGGCAGAAAGCACCATAGAACAACATAGAGCAATGCAAAAGAGCAAAAGAATAAAATGAGTTTTTGTGCTGAAAACTGCACCCAATCGAAATCACGATGGTTAGAGAATGTTAAATATGTTCAATGGAATGCATGTCTTCGCCAAAAATGACAAAATACAATGTTATATTAATAATCCAAATGAACGTCAAACTTTGAAATATAGTCTGAAATGAGATGTTATTATCATTGAGACAACAGGGGTATACAATAAAATCCGATTGTAGCTTACAGCAGCCGACTATTTAGGTTAAGTTTATAACGTTGTGGACGGCCACCAAGCGTCTTCTGCCTCACGGCTGCGCGCGCATCTAGTTTTGTTGGTAAACGGGAAACCCGTGTATACTAAGGCAATGATTGGATGGTGTTCAGTAAAGTAAAGAGTGTTTACACATGTGAAGAGAGAGAGTGAAGCGCTGATGATTTAGTGTGGCATTTTGATGGTTTGTGTTTAAAAAACAAAATCAAGTTACTTCTTGTTAGATTTTTGTGTGTTAGGTAAAAAAATTGTGTGTGGTGTTTTGCAAAATGTGTTATAGTCAATAGAGTCAAACACTGAGAATTAGTGTATGGTTTTGCAGATTTGGTGTGGGGTTATGATGTTTAGAAAGCATGTTTAGAAAATTGTGTGACAAGAAAAGATTTAGTGTGTAAGCAGTTGAAAAAAACTGTAAACTAAGTTGTTATGTATGAGTACTGGCATGTGACAGTGGCATGAGAGGGCAGGTCGCAGTGGCAGTAACACAAGGACTTATTTTCCAGTAACAAGTAGAATTCCTTCTTGTTTTAAGCAATTGCCTTGACTTTAATAACCAATTTAAATAATTTATTTTAAGTCAGTTAAACTTTGCAATATTCACCCTACCCCACTAAAAAAAAAAAACATTGTCTCACTGATTAGTCTTCAGATGGAACTAACACAACTAAATGACTGGGATGTAGTAACAGCATGAAGTGGTGTATTTATACACTAGCTATTACATCTGTTTATTTTCTCATAAATAGCCCCTATGTCGTGCTCTTCAGAAATAGCTGAACATTTGCCCAGCACTTCACTTATAAAAAGCCCAAGGAGGGCACAGCACAGCACAGCAAAGCATTGTTACAATAAAAGGAAACACGTTGTTGCCGGTGCAACAGGGGACACATTATAATCCAATATATCAGAGGATGATGTCCAGCCCAGTGCTGTGTGATGGGTGTGGTGAAATAAAGCTTCACATGTTCAGCCTGACTGGCAGTGAAGGATTGGTTAGCCCTGATCTATCCGCACATGCCAGGGATGAGAGAAGCAGGAGAGCTGTGTGTGTGTGTGTGTGTGTGTGTCAGTGTGTGTGTGTGTGTGTCAGTGTGTGTGTGTGTGTGTGCACGTGTGTGTGTGTGTGTGTGTGTGTGTGTGTGTGTGTGTGTGTGTGTGTGTTTGTGTGTGTGTGTATGTGTATGTGTGTATATATATGTGTGTGTGTGTGTGTGTGTGTGTGTGTGTGTGTGTGTGTGTGTGTGTGTGTGTGTGTGTGTGTATTACACACACGTAAGAGCATGGCTGGTATGGTGTGCTGGTATAGCAATGTGTATATCATTTTTATGGCCAATGATCTGCAGCAGCTGAGGCGATTTAGGTTGCATATACATGTCTTTATTTATGAGTTGCACACAACACACACACACACACACACACACACACACGCACACGCATGACCATGAACATGGGTCACACCACCACACTGGATAACTGCACTGACTCTTCAGTCTTGTGCCAATACAAATGCAAAGGTTGATATGAAACGATACATGCCAGGCGCACAATCACATGTTAACAGTTGAGATGGTGCAGAAGCTTAACTCTTGGTGTCTCACACATGTGTCAGTGGGGGTTTTAGCAGACTCTTATACCACTGATCCATTCGTAAGGTTTTTCATCAGTACATGAAGGCAAAGAACACACCTAGATGGAGACAGCAGAATAAAATAGAATAACATAGAAGTGTGTTAGTGCATAAGGCTCCCATTAGGCTCAACACACAGTGATAGAATCCTCCTGCTACATGCTCCAGCTGTGACATGTCTGACAGACCTTTATTCTCCCCTTGAAGACACCCCGACTTTATTGAAATGACCACTGCCTTATCAAAGCCAGAGCAGACACACACACACACACACACACACAGGGACATAAGCAGAGCTGAGACAGCTGAGTGACAGAGATAGAGAGAGAGAGATAGAGAATGAGAGACGGGGTTGTGAAAGAGAGAGAGAGAGAGAGAGAGACCACATTGAGGAAAATGCCTTACCATTCCCCCTACCCTTTATCCACTCCTTCATGTTGGAGGATAGGTCTGCCCAACCTTCATCGAAAACAATGAGAGAACAGAAGTGATATAAATTTAGAAATAGGATTGTTACACAACTGATAAAAGCTCAGTCTCTCTCTCATTCTCCCTCTCTCTCTCTCTCTCATTCTCTCTCCCTCATTCACCCCTCTCTCTCTCTCTCTCTCATTCTCTCTCCCTCATTCACCCTCTCTCTTTTACTCTCTCTCTCTCCTCCCCCGACCTTCCCTTTTCACGTTAAACATCACATATATTGCATATGAAATTATCATGATACTCTCTTTGTTTTAAACAGACAGAGATAGAGTTTAGTTAGTAGAAATTAACACACACTGTCACAGTGTCAGTGTGTCAGTAATTTATTTAACAGCAATACTTTCTCTGATGTCTTTCGATGTTTCATGCCTAAGAGAAGGCTATTAATAGTCACATCAGTCACAAGTCTTTTGAGCGCAAATATCTCGAGCGGCCAAGCCCTTTCTTGCTGCCAGGTTTGTGCTTCTTAGGCCCATTGCTATGCAAATGCTGTGCTCTGTTCTTGGGCCGGAGGCTTTGATAAGCTGCATGGCCACAAACAGAAACAATGTGGACACGCAGGCTGCCTTGACAACCAAACCAGACATCTTAATCTGAGAAAACGACAGTTTGAGTGTGAGTGTGAGTGTGTGTGTGTGTGTGTGTGTGTGTGTGTGTGTGTGTGTGTGTGTGTGTGTGTGTGTGTGTGTGTGTGTGTGTGTGTGCATGTGTGTGAGAGAGAGAGAGAGATAGAGAAAAAGAGAGAGAGAGAGAGGGGAAGTGACAGACAAAGAAAGAAACTGTGTGTGTGTGTGTGTCTGTGTTTGTCACCCTTTTGGTGATATCATATATATATATATATATATATATATATATATACAACCCCAAATAAGAATAAGTTGGGACGTTGTGTAATATGCGAATAAAAACAGAATGTAATCATTTCAAAATCTCGTAAACTTTTAGTTACCAAAAGGACAGACAACATATCAAATGTTGAAAATGACAAATTTGACTATTTCATGGAAAATATTATGTTCATTTTGAATTTGATACCAGCAACACGTTTAAAAAAAAGTTGGGACGGGGGCAACAAAATCCTGGAAAAGTTGTGTAATGATAAAGAAAACAAAACAAGGAATGCTTCACAACTAATTAGGGTAACTGGCAACAGGATTGGGTATGACAAAGAGCATCCCAGAGGCAGAGTCTCTTAGAAGTAAAGATGTAGGGGTATTCATCACTCTGTGGACAAACAATGAAACAATGTCTTTTTAATTCTTCTTAACATGAAATTGTGAAGTATTTGGGGAGTTCATCATCTACAGTACAGTGCCCTTTAGAAAATCATCATTTGAAATAGTTACTTTATCTGTCATATAGCCTGAAATCAAAACACATTTAAAAAAAATCTTTTTCCAGTTTTATTTACAAACCACCATGCTTCATGTATCTGGTATGGTATGATTTTGGTGGTGTGCTGTGTTTGGTTTTCGCCAAACATAGTGCTTGGATTTCAGTCCAAAAAGTTCAATCATAGTCTTGTCTGCACTATGCAAAAACACATCTGGAATATTCTGCTACCTACAGTATGTGGAAAAAGGTTTTATGGTCAGATGACACTAAGATGGACTGTACTCCAAGTGCTATGTTTGGTGAAAACCAAACACAGCACACCACCCAAAACACACCATACCTACTATGAAGCATGGTGGGGGCAACATTATGTTGTGGGTATGTTTCTCTTCAGCGGGGACTGGGCAATTGGTCAGGATAGAAGGGATAATAGATGCTGCCAAGTGCACCCAAATTCTTGAGGAAAACCTGCATCCCTCTGCTAGACAGCTGAGGATGGGCAGGTCATTCACCTTCCAACATGACAATGATCCTAAACATACTGCAAGGAAGAATGGGCAAATATTCCCCAATCTAGTGCAAAGCTAATAGAGACATATCCAAACAGATTGATGGCTGTAGTTACAGTTTTTTTCAGTCGCTAACAAGCGTTTGTCCAACCAGTTGTCACATTTTCAAAACTCTAAATACAGTTACCGCATCGGTCTTTTGTGGCCATACCATTCACACATTTCATGTCGTTTTTACACGATATGCAGTCAGTGAACACATTTCCACAATGCTTACATTTTCTTAACAGACAAGCTATACCTCCCAACAAAATTTACGAATGTTAACACACAACATCCCACAATAGCAAAAACAATATTCCAAACTTTAGATACAGTATAAAAATGTCTGCTTCTGCAATGATACCAGTTCAAAACAATATATCTCAGCTGATAATAAACAAACAATTAAATAATTGACACACAATTGATTTATGTTGGGTAAATTGGGCCAACCATAGCTGATTCCAGTCTGGCTTAGACTCAGTGGCAGGGGTTATTTTTTTTCTATTACATTGACACATACACAGTAAAAGGAGGACTTTGAGGAGTGATGTTTTTAGAAACAGAAAAAGACAAACACTGTAATGTCTGGATGAGGAATAGTAAGAACAAGGGGCCCAGGGAGAAGAGCAGGAGCAGTGAGAGATGCAGGAGCAGTGAGAGGAGCAGGGCCAGGGAAAAGAGCAGGCCCAAAGAGAGGGCAAGGTAGAGGTGGAAGAATGTGTGGTGGTGGCATTCCAAAGGTTGCAAGTGATGAAATTCGTGCCACTATCATTGACCATGTAATCAATGCGATGTTGATGAAAACATGTGGCCTAACCCTGAAGATCCTGAAGATCGCAGAGATTAGATGCAGTAATTTTGTGCTTTTTTAGTCCCCTTTTTTTTTTTATCTGGGCTTTTTTTTGTTGTTTTTTGTTCGAATGCTCTTGTGTGTTTCATGGATATTTTGTTGTTTACTGAAAGCAATACTGTAAAACTTTTTCTGTTCTATCATACTGTAAACAGTACTTCTACTGTACCTCCTGTAGTAAACAGTAAAGGAAAAAATAAACTGATTTGCTTTTTACTGGAATGCTTTTGAATGTGAACATAACATGTGGACATACAGTTCCCAACCAAGACATCTAGTGTAAAAATTGCATGCAAATACCTGTAAAACTGAAACATAAAAGTCTATGCAGTTTTTGTAATGTCAACAATAGCCAGTATTTTGAAACCTGGCCTACTTTGATTGAATGCGTGTACCTTGTGAAGTGAAAACAAGTGTCATTCTTTGACAGAATAATTTCATTTTGAGTCAGATTTGGTAAAGTTAGTGTGTGCAGAGAAATATGTGTTAGTAATATATTTAACAAAATGTGTTTTTGAGAAAAAAATTATCCATTTGGCCAATTGTGTTTTCTAGGTGTGAGTCTGTGTTAAGAGTTTAGAAAAAGTATCTGGGTAAGCGCTTGTTAGCGATTGAAAAAAACTGTAATGCAAAAGGAAGCTCTATGAAGTATTAAATCAGGGGGTTGATGACTTCTCCAACCCTGTTATTCTAGTTTTTCATTTTTTTATAATTTTCAGAACTGTTGCCTTTTTCCCATTGTTTTGATGTTGTACAGCTAAATTTGTAAATAAAACTGGAAAAATATATTTTTTAAATGGGTTTTGATTTCAGGCTGTATGACAAATAAAGTAACTATTCAAAGGGGTATGATGATTTTCTATAGACACTGTACATAATATTATAACAATATTCAGAGAATCCAGAGAAATCTTTGAAAACTATAGAGCGGAAAAACAATATTGGATGGCTGTGGTCTTTTGGGCAGCCGTGGCCTACTGGTTAGCACTTCGGACCTGTAACCGGAGGGTTGCCGGTTCGAACCCCGACCAGTAGGCACGGCTGAAGTGCCCCTGAGCAAGGCACCTAACCCCTCACTGCTCCCCGAGCGCCGCTGTTGATGCAGGCAGCTCACTGCGCCGGGATTAGTGTGTGCTTCACCTCACTGTGTGTATACTGTGTGCTGTGTGTGTTTCACTAATTCACGGATTGGGATAAATGCAGAGACCAAATTTCCCTCACAGGATCAAAAGAGTATATATACTATTACTGATACCTCAGGCACTGCATTAAAACCAGACCTGTTTCTGTAAAGAAAATCATTGTATGGGCTCAGGAAAACCTCTGATAACCATTGTCTGTGGGCACAGTTTGATACTCAATTCAGAAATGCTAGAGTAAACTTTACCATGCAACAGCCAAAATTGTATTTAGACATGATACAGAAATACCAACGTCTTATCTGGGCCTAAGCTTGTTTAAAATGGACTAACATGGAAAAAGGTCCTGTGGTTAGACCAAGCATCCAACCTTTCCAACTTGTTTTGGTCCTCAATTCAAAACCCAACATCTATGACAGTGTGGAGGTGCATTAGTGCCTAGCATGGGCATCTTGCACATCTGGCAAGGCACAATCAATTCTGAATTATACAGGTTTTGAGCAACATATACTGCCATCCAGGCACTTTTTTCCAGAGAAGACATTTCAGAAAATAACAATGCCAAAATTAATTCTACACATATTTAAACAGTATTTCTTCATAGAGGAAGAGTCCAGGTGCTGAAATGGCCTGTCTGCAGTCCAGACCTGTCAAATTAGGTGCATCATGGAAAGAAAAACATGATTAAGAAAACCCTATAGTGTTGAGCAACTGAAATCCTATATCGGGCAGGAATGGGACAACATTCCATTCTCAAAACTCTAGCTCTTCTCAGTTCCTAAACATTTACAGAATTGTCTTAAATGAAGAGGTGAAGCAGCACAGTGGTACAAATTCCCTGTCCCTGAGATTTTTCATTTTCAACATTTGATATGTTGTCTATGTCCTTTTTGCTGCTATATATGGGTTTACAAGACTTGTATATTATCACATTCTGTTTTTCTTTGCATTTTACACAACGTCCCAACTTTTTCTGATTTGGGGTTGAAGAGTTCAGATGAACCCTCAAACCCTATAAATCCGTCAGTCCACTTTTCTATTAAATTACCATTTTTAAAATTTAAAAGGTATTTGCCTACAAATCGATTAGTGTATACTATCTGTGTGGAGAATATTCACTCACCATCGTTATCTAATGTTTGACGGAGGTGGCGCTTAGAGAGTTTGCATCTGAACTCATAGTATGTATATATATACTGTACACACACGCACATACACACATACTGTGATGTGATTTACACTCAGAACAAAATTAGAGTTTTATAAGTGGTAATGTATGTATGTGTGTGTGTGTGTGTGTGTGTGTGTGTGTGTGAGAGTTTTACAAGTGGTAATCCACATTCGATTGTAACCTGACTCTCGCCAGATGAATTTCGTTCCGCTTAGCTCCGCCTAGCTTCACTCACATCCATCTGGGACCTCTTACATTGAGAGTGATTTCTGCACCAGATTTTATGGTAGAGCCAATCAGGACGCAGGGCAGGAGTTTCATAGATGTGACATAGCGTAGAAGCGACTGTGAGACTGTTATCAGCGTCACGGGTTGGCTTCGATGTGAGTGGTTGAAGTAGCACGTCAATAGATGACGGACAAGTGGCTTATCCAATCATATGCAAGCATTTTTTGATTAGGCCCAGCCTTCTGAAGCAACACTTCAATGGATTGATCCCAGATGGATGAGTGGAGCTATAGGAACGAAATTCATCTGCCGAGAGTCAGGTTAATTCGATTGTGCATTGAGATTTGGAATAGAAATGCTGATTGTCATAATTCTCAGTGAACACCTCAGGTTTCAGTTATAGTGGTAATGATATGAAGATGCATGTGAGTCCGGAATGTAAGTTGTACTGTATGGTGGGTTTTTGCTCTTTTTCCCCTAATTTGCTCAATCTTAGTTCAGAAATAGGTAGTAAATATATCTTTGTAGTGGCAATATTAGCGGCTTAGAGAAAGCCAGCCATGTATGTAGAGGTCACTCACTTGCCACAGTGTCCTCTGAAATAGTGTTTGAGACACACACCGCCAAGCCACACACACCATGGTTACAAGCCATGATGACATGGTACACCTCTGTAGCCTGCAGTGTGGTATGACGTGCATAAGAATCATGGAGCTTTTATGATTAATGGCATTAACATCCTAACACACAGAGGATGGCTGGCATGAGCATTGCAAAGTTCTAATGGCCATAGATTAGTCTGTCTCACATGGGGCGCTGTTGCTGAAGGTAAAATTAAAATATGATTGACTCAGTTGGTTGTAGCCTATTTCAAGCTGTTAAATCATCAAATATTTTTCACATTCAGACCATGCTGATTATGAAATCCAACAGGTAGCATAGGCTATCCTAACACCAACCCCTTCAACACACACACACACACGCACGTTCTGTAGCATATACGCACGCATCTCACACATCCCACAGAATCTTCTGATCAAGTCTTGTTATTGTAGCCCAGTCACTGACCTGAAATATATGAATGACTATAGCATATTACTAATTAATGTATTGCGTTTCAGTGATACACAATCCAACCCCACAACCCTATATACTTTATTAAAATGTAACAATTTTGTCCCAGCTGACGCGTAATCATTGCAGGGTATGGTAGCACATCTGCGGCGGCAGAATAAGTCGCCCTCGTAAACAAGCACCGAAAACTCCCCCGCCCCCTATCTCCCGTTCTGCGCTCCGTAGTGTAAATGCGTGTGCTAGTTCCGTATTCTCTCAGCTAGTTTACTACATACGCCGTTCACCCTCCCTAAAATTCCCCGTTCGGACGGGAACCGCGATGTGAATCTCTCGTCGCTCTGTATTCCCACAGTCGTCACTTTCTCGTGGTGTCTGACGGTAAGCCTTGTAGTATGTTCAGGATGATTAATTTACTAGGTGAGTGTGTGTGTGTGTGTGTGAGTGCGTGTGTGTCTCTGTCGGTGTGTGCGAGCGCGCGCGCGTGTGTGTGAACCTGCGTGTTCCGAACGGGCGCTGAATGTGTGGGTAAAGTTTGGGGAGGGACAGAGACGGTATCATGTCATGTGTTGTAGCTATCAAACAGCATGGCATGTGCCCGTTAGTTAGCGTGTGGGCAAGCTAGCTTAGTTTACGTAGTGTGAACAACTATTGCGTCGTAACACTAGCAGTCTTTTTATCCAGCATAACCCACAGCACAAGCGAATTTGTATCTGAAATATCCCAGCAAATGTGTCGAAGTTGCCATATGTTACGGAATTTCTTGCATTTTAAAGGCAGGGGACGCAAACCCTGACGCGATACGTTCAGACTTAAGCAATGAGATAACGGTGATACTGTGCGGCCCATGTGTATGAGAGAGACGCCGAGATGGAACAAAATACCTAGCCTACTACTGTTACGCATCTATAGCAACTGTTTTCTTCTAGCATTTTCAGTATCATTTGTATGACGTCTTGTCTTTAACATCATGCTGTGTAATACCGCTTGTTCGCCACTAGCGTCTCCTTAAAATGTTAAGTGAAATATCTGTTTGATAGCCTATTGCATCAAATACAAACATGTTAAGATAAAGATAATGCCATAACATCACATGAGATTTCTCATGATGTTTGAGAGCTGTGTAAAGTTTACTGACTGTCATGTTACGGATGTGCACCTGCAACATTGTAACAGCGTGTTACATCAACATCATTAGCTGTCCCCTGAAATCACATGTTCTGCATTCACATACGACGAGGAAGTTTCAATAATAGATGTCGAATTACTGTATCATCATATAATTAATGACAGAAAATATGTGCTTTTGTGTGTTGCTAACCTACTACTGGAAAAAACTAATGAGTTAATTTGGTTTCAAGTTTCTACATGGTTCTAAAGCACAGACAGTGGGTCTCTGACATATCAGGAGGTTTACATCACTGCAGTTTTGTATGGTGCCAACCAAAACTTGTTGGAAGGCACACCCATCTGAATCTTTTATTTGCTTACTGACAGGGATTTCCCCAGCAACCTTAAAATATGTTTGATTATACCATTCCAAGTACATCTAAAATATACTCAGGCTACTGGTAATCTTTTACTATGTTGACATTCAAGATCTAGGGGGCATCCTAAGTCAAGTTTTTATTTACAACAGGCACCTAGTTTGGTGGCTATATTCACAAGCAGTTTTTCTTCTATAAAGGTGGAATCTATTCAGAATGAAGAGCCCGCACAGGCAAGAGTGCAAAAGGATGCGGTGGTTACCATGGCAATGCTGGACCACACACACACAGCTGTGACCTCTGCTCCACGATCTCTCCCCACCCGATGACCTCTGCTGCCACCCATCATGGCCGCTCCGAGGAAATACTTGGTCCGAGACTTTAACCGCTATATCACCTGCTTCCTGTGCAGAGGTTATCTGATTAAGCCCACCACCGTCACCGAATGCCTGCATACCTGTGAGTACCCGCTCTTCGGGTCAGGAACACTAAGCTCTGTGCCGTCCACAGTGAATCAAAACAAAAGACACAGCTGTAGTTGTAGCTCACTGCTTCTGCATGAGCTTCATGGCTCATGAACCCAATGGTGTGTTTGCGAGAGGTGTGCTTTCAGTACACTGGTATTCTCTCGGTATGATGGTCATAATGACCTATGAGGGCCCCATGTCCATGTAGATCCCTTGCAGTGGTCTTAACTTTGCCCTGCTTTTGTCACCCTTGTCTCAATGAGTACCTGTTGGTATTCTGATGTCTTGGTTGATGTTTTCAGTTCCCCTGATAAGCCATGTGTGTAGTGTCATGATCACAGGCTGATGCTCTTCTCTAAGTTCTTTATGAGACTGAAGTTTTACAAGAGAAGCATGAGAGGTTGAGCACACACTGTTAACACACAGGCTGGAGGGTCACCCTGAGGAATGTGTGTGTGGCTGTAAGGCTTTTGTGTTTGTGATCTCTCCTTTGCCTCAGTTTTACTTGTGTGTCACTCAAGTGCTTACATAATGTCCACAGACCCCCACAACACACACACAAACAAACAAATAAAGACAACTAAAATAAGTCCTTGTCATCATCATACCTTACACACGAATCAAAGTTGAAAATGCATGCATGCACTGCAATTAATAACCTTCTGCTATATCATTTCATGTGTGTATAGTAGTTGCTGTCTCTGGTTTACTGTCGGCATTGAGAAGGCAGGTGGTGTTGGTTTGGTACAGTTGTAAGATGTGTGATGGTGTATACCAATCTGATTCTCCTTTCTCGTCTCCTGTCCATCTTACCGATCTCTTTCAGTTTGTAAGAGCTGTATTGTTCAGCACTTTGAGGAGAGCAATGAATGCCCACAGTGTGGCATTCAAGTGCATGAAACCAACCCATTAGAGATGCTAAGGTAGGAAAGGCACTCACACACACACACACACACAGACATGTGCATGCACACATACATACACATACACACACGCACACATACATGCACATACACACACACACATATACATGTGTGCACACTAGGGATGTAACGGTATGAAAATTTAACCTCACGGTTATAGTGACCAAAATTATCACGGTTTTCGGTATTATCACGGTATTTCTAAAAGTGTGTTCAATATGTTCAGAAAGTACTGATAGGCCTACACAAGCTGAAATAGTTTCAAAAAGTGTCCTGTTCACTTTTTTCTTCATGTTTAATTGGCTATGTGCTTATAGCTTAACTTACCCTACCATAACTTGGAATTTGCCATTTCTGTTATTTGGATCAAATGAATGAGACCAAAGTAAGCGTTTGAAATAAAACTTCAGGCTACTGTATTCTCCTGATAACGTGAGTGGAATGGATTTAATGTGGATATGAACATAAAAAGACGTAGATTGGCTACATGATACAGTGCACGTTTTGCGGTGAAAATGTTACGCCTTTTAAAATCAGGTGTAGCCTTAAAACCATCAATTAGACAATAGGATCAGTAGGGTACCAGTTTTGATAGATAGATAGATACTTTATTGATCCCCAGGGGAAATTCAAGAACCTGTTTCATTGTACCAGGCCTACTGTATGTTAAAAGCAGGCTCGGATGAAGCTGGGAAGGATTAAACACACGGTTTCCACACCGCGGTAATCAACCGTGATAATTATGATATTTGAAAAGAAAACGGTAATTGTTATCATCAACATTTTATCGCGGTTTACCATTATACCGGTAATTGTTACATCCCTAGTGTACACACACACACACACACACACATACAAAAACACACACACATACATACACACACACACACACACACATACAGTGACCAAAATTATCACGGTTTTCGTATTATCCGCGGTATTTCTAAAAAAGTGTGTTCAATATGTTCAGAAAGTACTGATAGGCCTACACAAGCTGAAATAGTTTCAAAAAGTGTCCTTCTTCATGTTTAATTGGCTATGTGCTTATAGCTTAACTTACCCTACCATAACTTGGAATTTGCCATTTCTGTTATTTGGATCAAATGAATGAGACCAAAGTAAAGCGTTTGAAATAAAACTTCAGGCTACTGTATTCTCCCTGATAACGTGAGTGGAATGGATTTAATGTGGATATGAACATAAAAAGACGTAGAGTGGCTACATGATACAGTGCACGTTTTGCGGTGAAAATGTTACGCCTTTTAAAATCAGGTGTAGCCTTAAAACCATCAATTAGACAACAGGATCAGTAGGGTACCAGTTTTGATAGATAGATAGATACTTTATTGATCCCCAGGGGAAATTCAAGAACCTGTTTCATTGTACCAGGCCTACTGTATGTTAAAAGCAGGCTCGGATGAAGCTGGGAAGGATTAAACACACGGTTTCCACATCGCCGGTAATCAACCGTGATAATTATGATATTTGAAAAGAAAACGGTAATTGTTATCATCAACATTTTATCGCGGTTTACCATTATACCGGTAATTGTTACATCCCTAGTGTACACACACACACACACACACATACAAAAACACACACACACACACACACACACACACACACACACACACACACACTCAAATCATTCCAACATCACTATACTGGTACTCGTTCTCTCAGTCTCAGTCTATGTCTACAAAGTTGTCATGTCAGTGACATGTCAGAGCATGTCACTTCCATGCTCTCACACAGGCATACTGTGTGTTACCGACCGACCATTCTCACACAGACATATGTTACCGACCGACCATTGTGCTCCTCAGATGAACAACGTCAACTGCCACCCGGGGCAATCCAAATTTCTTATCATCTGTTGTTGCCCATTGGTGGAATGCACGACCAGCTCGTTCCACCAATGGGTAATTTATCTTGTGCGTTAATTTACCAGCACTTTACCTTGATTGTTTCCCTTGTTGGAAGCGTGTAATGTAATGTAATGTAATGTAATGTAATGTAATGTAATGTCTCTATTGATGTATCTTTCTGCTTTTCCTCCATAGGCTGGATAAAACACTTGAGGAAATAATATTCAAACTTGTGCCTGACCTGAGAGAGAGTGAGCAAAGCATTAGCTGTTTGTATTTTTCCACATTAGCTATGTGTTAATGGTGTAGGTGTAGGTGTGTGTGTGTGTGTGTGTGTGTGTGTGTGTGTGTGTGTGTATGTGTGTGTCTGCTCTCTCCTGTCTCACACTATCTGCTTTTCAGAGGAAGAACAGCGGGAGGTTGACTTCTGGAGGAAAACAAAGTCAAAAGGGAACGGTGAAGGTAAACATCCTTACTCTCTAACATGTAAACAAAGATGCATCAGAACATCACATTTTTGACTGTTTGGGTTTAATTGGCCAATTAAAAACAAAGTCTGTGCAAAATACTGTCTGACTGAAGGCATCCCTGAATACAATTTCTGTTTTTCTTCTTTGGAGATGGTCCTCTGCTCAAGAAGGCAAGACTGGGTGATGATGATGACTGTGATGAAGATGGCGGTGGACGAGATGGAGACTATCATAGGAGTGATCCTCAGATTGCCATCTGTCTGGACTGCTTGCGAAACAACGGACAGTCAGGAGAAAGTACAGTAAAGGTGAGTGTGTGTCTATTTGGTCATGGCTATGCATATTTGGGTTTGTCTGTCTGTCTGTCTGTATATGTATTTGACTATGGATGCCTGTATGTCTGTGAATGTGTTAGTGTGTGTGTGTGTGTGTGCATCATGTCTGTATGTGGCTATGGATGTTTGTGTCTTTGTGTGTGTGTGTGTGTGTGTGTGTGTGTGTGCTGGCGTGCGCAAATGTCTGTCTGTATTTGGCTGTGGATATCTGTGTGTGTGTGAATGTCTGTCTCTCTGTATTTGACTATGGATGTGTGTGTGTGTGTGCGCGCGCGCATTTCTGTCTGTCTGTATTTGACCATAGCTGTGTGTGTGGTTGTAATTGCACCTTGTGGCCTCATGAGTTATTTACTGTATACATGTTTGTTTGTTTATGTCTCTGCTCAAAGGCTGTGTGTGTGTGTGTGTGTGTGTGTGTGCTGGAAATATAAATAAAACGGTCTTTACAAACAGAGAAATAACAACCCTCATGTTCACATTACTCAAGCATTAGGTTCAGTACTACCAGAATTTCAATATTACATTAACTGTGCACACATGTTTGTGTGTAGGTGTGTATGTGTGTTTGCGCCTATGTGAATTTCCTTGTTTGTTTATTTGACCCCTCCTCACCTCCCAGAGCTTAATGAAGAAATTCATCCGCTGTTCCACTCGGGTTACCGTGGGAACCATTAAGAAGTTTCTCTGCCTGAAACTTAAGTTACCAAGTTCTTATGAGGTAAACATCCAAGTTCATCTATTCCAATTTAAGAAAACCTCTCTTTTTTGTTACACATATTTTTGTTTTGCAAATGTAAAACGCATATGCAGGGTACTTTAAAGACTGTCAGCCAGAGAGTGCAAAAATGAAGGACTTATCTATGTGAAACTACCGTTTCATTCAAATAATTCCTGATTGTGAATTTGTGACATTGTTTTTTGACTTTTTTTACATGTCTCACACTGTACATTGAACTTATTTAATGTTTTTGCAGGAAATAGTCCTAATTAATTATTATTATTCATAGGACATAGGACATTCTTGCTGTTTGTCACATATAGCTCTAAGATTTTTCCAAAGCTACAGCACTGAAGCTCCAAATGCAGTCTTCTCCACGGTGTTTACATAAACCATTTATCCCTTTTAGTTTACATTTACATGCACACTGTACTGCTTCTCACTGTATTGTGGTAATGGATGTATGCACTGTTTGGGTGTCACATGAAGCTGTAGCACATGTATGTGTGGGAGTGCACCTATTTTCATCTATGAATAGATTTCACGATGGCATCATTAGAAAGTGACCATGACCATGGTCATATATTAGCCTAATTCTATTCTTTTCTGGTTGGAAGTGGTTAAGAAAGTGTCCTTAATGATTATAATGCAAGAATCTTTTTTCTATTTACTCTTTGTGTGTGTGTGTGTGTGTGTGTGTCTGTGTGTGTGGTTGTGTGTGTGAGAAGCTGGATGTACTGTGTAATGGAGAGATCATGGGCAAAGACCACACCCTTGAGTTCATTTACCGCACACGTTGGAGACTACAAGAAGAGAGCGTGAGTCATGCACACACACACACACACACACACACACACACACACACACACACACACACACAGATATCACCATTCATTCGCGTGAATGATGGAGTAGGTAATGAAAAGCTATAGACTCTGTGATGTTCAGATCTCATATTTAAGGTGTGTGTGTCGGGGGGGGTTGGGGGTGGGAGGAGACCTCTTGAGGAGTGTGAACAGCTGCTATCAGTTCTTCAGTCCCATACACTGACACACACACACACACACACACCCCACGGAGGTATGACTCACATCTCCAGTTACCCCAGTGCCTCCTGCCCCAGTCTGCCCCAGGACACATGGGGTGAGGGGGTCGGACAAGCCGAGACACTCGTGGCTGATCCATGGTGTCATTGCTACAGTGACCTTGTCCTTACAGTACCTCACAGTGTGGTGCAACCCCAGTCAGGGTCATAGGTCAGGCCAGCGTAGACTAGTGATGGACTCACTGACTTGCTATGGGTTTTTGCTGTGGTTTGTAGGCCATACAAATCCCTGAAAGTACTTTGTGAAGGCACATTGTGCAGGTTTGCAGGTTTGTTTAAGTGATGGTTTTGTAGGTTTGATGGTTTATAATATCTTAAAATCCTTTTGGAGGTACACATAGATGGTCAGGCTGGTTGGCAGCATTTTAAATGACACCTCCCACATGCCCTGTTCCTTTCCTTTGAGTGGATCCCTTCCTGGCGACAACTCTGCAGCCTGCAGTATGCTCTGCTGCAGAACCAAGAGCAGGCAGGCAGTCTATGTGACTTTAGCTGTTCAACTTCTAAACTCCAAACTACCTTTCTCCAATAGGCCGTGCTTGTCCACTCTGTCTAGACTCTCTCTCAGCCAGTACCACAGGCATATAGGGACTATTTTGCTGACTAGTACATGTAATAGCACTTTAACAGCACTTTATAACTACCGGTAACTGTTTTTTTTTTTTTACTAACTATTTATTTTTTACACTTATTTGTATTGGTATATTTTATATTATTTATATCTGTTCACTGCTTGACGTGGCTGTGCATGTTGTCCTTTGGGGATAAATAAAGTGTTTTGAATTGAATTGAACTTACCTATCATTACCACTAGTCACCCAGACTGTTCACTATTTTTTTTTTAAAAAAGCTTTTACAGTATGATTTTGCCAAATATATTTATAATTTTCAATGTTACTATTTAAATTAAATGGGATTTAATAGAAATGTTTCATTAAATATTTACAGATTGCATTTGCAGATTAGTGCTGTAATACTTTCTAATTAAAAAACAAACTAACATCTTGATTGATTAATGTTTGGTCTGCCTCTCTGTCTCAACTTTACTCAATAGGCATATCCCATGGTTCTGGAGTATCGCCCACGAATCGACTTTGGCTAAGAGAACAGTGTCACAACTTAACAGAACTGATGCTGTAAGGACAAGGACTCCCAGGCGGACACAAGAAAGTTCACACTGACAAGCTGACTTCATGTCACCCATACCATTCCTGTCTGTTTTGTTTTTTTTGTCACAAGAGCTGCTCTGGTAGAGGCGCCCATACATGACTCTTGAGTAGTAAAAATCCTACTTGAGTAGGATTGTTTTTACTTACTCGCCTGGTAAAGCTAGAACACTGGTTTTACCTACTCAACATGCAGACATAGAGCACTGACAGAGCCTGACATGATGGCAGCAGCACATCAACGACCCACTTTGCCATGATAACCCAATGTTTTCTTTAAAGTAAGTAAGGACAGGTGTGTGTGTGTGTGTGTGTGTGTGTGTGTGTGTGTGTGTGTGTGTGTGTGTGTGTGTGTGTGTGTGTGTGTGTGTTTGTGTGTGTGTGTGTGTGTGTGTCCTGCAAACTTCCTGACACATAAAAGAACAGGCGACTCAGCCCTGAAGCATCACTTGTACATTCAGGCTGGGAGTCCCGGTGGTGACGAAACCCTGCTCTCCAGAGTCCAGTTCACTCTGCAGTGATTACACCAGACAAGGAAGATGAGATGAACGTTTATGCCCCTTGGACTCTTCTCTTTTAACGCTTCCACTCCATCACTTGGTCAAATTAGCCTCTTCAGTTTCCTGCCATTTCTCTATATACTTCTCTCTGTTTTTCACTCTTTCTTGCTCTCTCTCTCTCTCTCTCTCTCTCTCTCTGTCTCTCCCTTTGTCATCCCTCTGTTAGTGCGTTTCTGTGCCTGTTGCATCTGTAATGGTGTTTTTTGGCAGAGTTGTGTGGTCCTGATGGCTCTGGCTGACAGCTGAGACGACGGATGGTTTCTAGTCACTGCTGATGACACAAGAGGACGTGAATGTGTCTCTCAAAACTGCATCGGATGGCACGTGCTTCGCAAAAGGCTTTCCCATCAACTGCAGAGTTGGGGGATGGTGATTTACATATTCTATTTCATCTTTAGCGGCGTTTAGTTTGAGGATTCCTCTATTTAATTCGTCTTTTGTCACAGTCTGAACAAACATGTCTATTTTCTTACTACAGATAATCCAAATAACTACGCAATGATTTGGAATAACTAATCAGACCAATATGGTGTTTTATTATGTTCCCTGATGTCTGTCTCAGTGTAGATTCAAGAGACATGATATTGACGCCATTGCCGAATTTATTTTGTATTGTCTGCATTGTTCCTTAGAACATCTTCCATAGTTATTCATTCAGATAATAAGATTTCATTTTTAAATATTACAAACTTCATGGTACATATTACAGAATACATCATACATTATTTGGAATCTGTGGGATTTCATAGGATTTGAATTGCACTGGTACGTTACACTTATAGTAGATTGTATGAATCTGCAATTGATGTAGTTTTATAAAGAAATCACAAAACTGAAAGTATTTGAAAGGGTGTCGACGTGATTATAATTGTTTGGGCTTGGCTTTAATAGGCATTATCTATATATGGGGCAGAGGTGGCCAAGCGGTTATTTAACTGGACTTCCAATGCCCCTGTAACTAGTTGGCTCTAAGTTGCCCTGGATAACACTGTCAGCTAAATGCATAAATAATAATTATTTGACTGATGCAGACTTGTTCTGTCCTGTCTACTGAATACTGAATCAGGTGTGTCAAATCAATGATGGTTTGATTTTGAGAACGTAAGGAATATGTGGTATGATGACAAGTGTATTGATTATGTAATAATACATTTGTGTCAACTTACTAAACATTCTCTCTAAGCTTTTTGAAAAGCTAAACATTTCATGTACAACTTTTCCATACAAAGACATACCTTTGGTTGGTCACAGGGTATTTCTGGGATAAAAAAAGGGCTTTTCATATCTAAAATCATGATAAATACTGACAGCTAAAGAGCCTCTTTTAATAACCACGAGACCATTAAAGGTAGAGTCTGTGAATTTTGGCAAAAGTTTGATATTTAAGCTCAACAGCCAATCAAATTATCCCTCTCCCTTGTACTTGTGAAGCAGAGTCTTGATTGGCAGAATTGTAGATGGCTCCATCCAAGCCAATATGTTTGATTCCCATTTACAGAGCTAGGATAGCGCACCACCACCAGAGTTTGTGCACACACTGATCAAACAGCTTTAGGACCACAAGAAGCCAAGAAAGCAAAAGCTTTGTACTTTTAATCAAAGATTCTAGAATCTTTGCTTTTAATGTAGAACCTTGAACATTTCTGAGAAGAATGGGACATCCTGTGATAAGTAAGGGATAATGTATAGAACGCCGGCCATTATTGGGAAAATAAGTCCCGACAGGGCGAACCGGTCTTGTTTCGCCCTGAAGGGACTTATTTTCCCATAATGACCGGCGTTCTATACATGATCCCGCTTATTATACGGCTACTTGCCCACACGAAATAATAAACTCCCCACTATATGACTTCAGCCTACATAGCCTAGCCTATTTGTTACCGTTCATCGTGGCATTTGCTGAAAAAAACAAATAGTTCGCAACAACACAGGCTGCTGAACTTGAATCAAACATTCTTTAGAACACCGCTGATCAACCGTCTGCTTTCAGGTTTGAATGAAGTTCCAGTCCTTGCGTAGTGATATGAAAGACGTATCAGAAGCGCAAAACCCGTTGCCATTGACAGCGGTAATTATATGTTTGCAGCGGTAATTACATTAATTTATTTTACCGTAGAACGTTGGGAAATCCCATTCAAGTCAATGGAGCGTTCTACTAGCATTGTGAAGAGCCGTATAATAATGAGATTTAGTGGTTTGAGGTTGGACTGTTATAAAAGCCAGGACTTTAAGGGTAGCACTGCACCACACTGCTTAGAGGACAGCACTGCACCACACTGCTTAGAGGACTACAGTTGTGTTAAACAGAGACAACATCCATTGGGGGTGTCCCAACTGTACTCTCAAAACAGTGGTATCCTGTCGGGTTGTAGTCCAGCCAACCACAAGTACACCTGTCATGGTCAATGAAGCATGGACACTATGCTCAGGAGTGCCACTAGAAATGTTGCCATCAATGAAAGACTTATAGTGCCCCTGACTGGGCTAGCATGTGAATGTTTGAGCTTTGAGAGTCAGGTGTGCTCTGCCTGGAATACAAACAGACAACCATGCTGTCTCTGTGGATATCACTGGCACGGTCCCAGATAACAGGCATGAAAGAGGCAAACTGGCTACTGATGGGTGGTCAAGCTGAGGGTTTTGACTGGCTAGGCCCAGAAGGCATTATTATAGCAGACAAGAAGAAGTGAAACTGGTTTATAATGAGTGATCTTATGTTACTTATGTCACATCTCTCTCTCTCTCTCTCTCTATCTCTATCTCTCTCTATATATATATATATATATATATATATATATATGTATGTATATATATATATATACTGTATTCTCATTCTTTATCTATCTAAGAGATTAAGGCAATTCAAATACAGCCTGGTACATTGATGGACAGGTACAGTTGACATCATTATAACCTGATATTCTGTACTTAATACCTGTGTCACCTGTGCATTTACAGTACATGCTGTCTGCTTGTTAGATTAGAGTGAAACCCAGTGAAAATTTGCTGCAGCTTGCCACTTTGTCCTTGAGAGCCTTTCTGTAGGTCAACAGTTATTCTTCAAAGCTCAATTCTCTCCCAGGAAAACTAGGTAGAATAAAACTGACTTTTTGTCCTGCGTGCCGAATCACAAATATGTATTTTTGTATGGTCATCCATGAGATTGTGTGTGTGTATAAAATGCTGCTTAGAATACAGTAATTTATTATTCTATTTTTAAATGTACTATACTGTATATGTCCTGGAGATAGAGTTTGTGCATTCTGTCTTTATAAGTGTTAGTTTGATATGTTTTCTTTCTGCTAGTGGCCCAGGTTATCACTGTTAAATATTAAAGGACGTTTTCTCCACACCAATGTTATTTGTTTCATATTCCTACACTTATTCTTCGGAGATCCTCACAAAACCCTATCCAGTAGAGAAAGTATGCAATGCTTATTTATTTATACTTTGTAGGAAGGGAATTATTCTAACAGTAAAGATGTTGCAAACAGAGGTTGGAGCAGTGGGGACATTTTTTTTCTTCAAATCTAATGTTGGCATTGAATGATGTTTTGTTTGTAAGCTAAAATGTGACACTTTCTGGGGATACTGGACACCATGTCAGCCACTAACAGCTTAACTTAACAGTTTATTGACAGGCCGTTGAGAGTAGGGTAATTCAATCTGCCTCAGTGTGGACTTGTGTCTGAATATAGGTGTATTTAAATATAAATCCATAATTGAGTGAAGCTCTTGGCAGCCCACCCGTACACCCAAACTTGGTCTTTGATTTGGGTAAACTCTTAATCCCCCTCATCCTCCCTGCAGCCTACTGTTGCCTTGCCATGCTTTAAATGTGATATCACTGTGTGTGTGTGAAAGAGAGAGAGAGAGTGGGTTGAGGAGTGGATTAAGTTTCTGTTAGCTTGAACCAGTCGGCCTGAGAAAAACAGAAGCAAGAATGTGACCACCGCACACACATACACACACAGACACACACATAGAAAAAGAGAGTTTGGAATGCAGCTAGCTTTAGCGTTTAGCATCTACAACATCCTTGGCACAGCTGTCTCTCTGCCCTCAAGGCACATTTAAAAGGTATGAAGGTCAATGGTAAGTAGGGCAGAATCACCAGTAAGCAATAAACACGTGCCAATGAGACATTCAAATACACATATACACATATGTATTTATCTTGACACGTGAGCCAAGCAATCAACCATACATAGACACAAAAAGTGTTGATGTGTTGCTGAAGTCATTCAAGAATAGTTTGCTGACATGGTAAGTTTGGCCATTCTCTAGCTCTGAAGCCCCATTATGTACTGCAAAGAGTGAAATCTAAGATTAAATTCTAAACTAAGGAAATAGATGCATGTTTTTCCCCAACTCTGTTCTAGTCATACTGGACTATTTCTGCTTGTTTCAAGCTTTTTTGTCCTTGTAGAAAGTTGAATAATGAACTTTCGTGTCTAAATCTGTATTCAGGAAATCCATTTGTCTCTATTTTATGTATATATATATATATATATATATATATATATATATATATATATATATATATATATTTTTTTTTTTTTTTTTTATATATATAATATATTCTTTTTTTGTATATATCACCAAGTCCATCTTGGGTATCAAATAAGAGACAAATTGAGTCTTGGGGACAATAAAGATATGAGCCATCAGGTGGCTGAGGTCTTTCTGAGGTCCAGAATTTCACTGAGGTCTTTCTGAGGTCCAGAATGTATTAGGGATGGACAAGAGGGATTAAGGAACCTGTTGGGAGGTCTTTGTCAAGTAGGTCAAACCATCTGCAGCTAAACACCTCCAAGACCAAAGAGATAGAGTAATCTGTTGGATTTATTTTTGGGAGTCATCTGTTTGAGTTGTTTGTGAGAGTCGTCTGTTGGAGTTGTTTGTGAGGGTCGTCTGTTGGAGTTGTTTATTGAGAGTTGTCTGTTGGACTCATCTGTGAGAGGTATCTGTTAAGAGTTCTCTTTAAGACTCCTTCTGCTGCCATCTCCTTTTAGACTGCATGGGTAAACCCAGCCCGATCTGCCAGCGATTTGATTTCGCCCTGCAGCTCAGGCTGGAAACCTCCACATTTTTCTATCCTACTTCCGTTACAAATCTGTGGGGACCAATCACAAACTGGCTTATCCACCTGGCGCACCCAGATCGATGGTCTGATTGGTTGAAGGACTATCCAATTGCGTACAGAGTTATTTGAACTATGCCCTTTGATCACGCCTCTTGTGCAGTAGAAAATACAGAGACTCCCCAGACTAATGTTCAATCTTAAAAGATTGAGCTTAGTCTGGTGATAGCCAGGCTAATCTCCTTTGGTTTCCTGTCTGAAGATGGACAGTATCTCTGGTCTCGCTTTCTCCTGAGAGAATGAGGACAGGATGAAGAGCATCAGTGTAAATCTCCTGACCCAACCACATCCTTACAAGGAAGCTACATCAGGAACGTAACTGAAGCATTCCGTTCGCAAAGCATAAAAAAAAATTTTAGAACATTAATTTTTTAGAATGTACGCGCCTCATGTCTGGTGTAGCTACTTCCATTAACTGTAGTGGAAGCTAATTATTGCAGCAGACGGAACCATGGGAGGATTATGAACTCACAGGCCCCTGGGCCCAGATGTATTAACCCTTAAAGGAGTACCGTCACACCGGTGTGACGGGAATGTTGAGAAATGAACATTCTAAAGAATATCTGGGTTCATTGAATTCAACATAGAATTTTAGAACCTTCAATTGTTGCGGAACTTAGAATGTTCAAAAACCTACACCTTTAAGGGTTAAGGGCCCCCCACTAATTGTCGCATATGTGAAAAATAAATACATTTGTCGCATATGTGTTAACTTTCCCCGAAAATTTTTAATTTGTTAATTTGATGTGATTTCCTGTATTCTGGTGCATTTTGGGGATGGCCAATACTTTAATTCAATCAGATTCATAGCCTACATCCTGATGTGATGATATTGAGGCAATGATTCCATGCAATGGCTTGGGCTTCAGGGCCCCCTGACCGGTAGGCCCGTGCAGTAATCCATACCTGGACGGAACGCGAACGGAGCGCTTCAGATACGTGCCTGGTGTAGCTTCCCTCTTAGAAGACAGACTGATGTTGTAAAAAAACAACGCAAGTTGTGTTGTTTTCACGCAAGTTGTGTTGTTTTTTACGGAAGTTGTGTTGTTTTCACGCAAGTTGTGTTGTTTTCACGCAAGTTGTGTTATTTCAACACATATTGTGTAACAAATGAAAAAAGGAACCAACACAAACTGTGTTGTCCCTATCTTAAAAAAAAAATGCAAGTTGTGTTGTTTTCAACACATTTGTTTTTTAGAGTGTACATGCAGGGCACTCCATTATGGGTCTATTTTGATGCGGATGAGTGTAGCTGTCCACAGCCTCTCCGTCAGTCACAGCTAGACGCTGACAACAGAGAACCTAATTCTGATCCAAACCATCACACACTCATTAGGCTAAATAAATCTGGCTAACAGATTGGCCCCACAGAAGCCGGAGCGGTTTGCCAACATGTAAATATCATGCCATGGCGTGTGCATGCACAAAACACACACACACACACACACACACACATACAGATAGATAGAGAGAGAGCTCTGTTTGTAAATAATCCAATAAATTGTTTCCAGTGGATACTGTGTAATGTTGGACTTAAAGGAGAATTCCGGTGTGATATTGACCTAAAGTGTGTTGAAACATGATACCGAGTGTGAACGCATTTCTCATAGCCCATCTCGGCTTGTCCCCTGCACTCCAAAATCTGGCGCTAGTTAGCTGATGCTACCAACAGCTTTTTCAATGGTGGTGCTTCGGCATCGGGCTAGCCATGCAAATAAATCACTATTTTGCACCATTTACGAGGCTCAATGTATCTCCACACTTCATTGGTAGACTTCCGAGGGCCCTGACATTTAAAACGAGACATTGAGACCTTTGAAAAAGCACTGGTAGTTTACTTACAAGAGGATTTATACAGACAGTATCTTCACAAAGTTTAGCGTTTGCAGCCATCTTGAATTTAGTCGCGATAAGTCGGCGGCGAATAAGAATGAACAGGTATGATAAGGAATCAGATTCCAAAAATAATTCGGAAATTCATGGATTCCAGTTGCTGCTACTGGAAGAAACTAGAATCCATGCATTTCCACTGAATTATTTTTGGAATCTGATCCCTTATCAGACCTGTTCATTCTTACTCATCATTTCGACTTATCATGACTAAATTCAAGATGGCTGCAAACGCTTAAACCGCGGAAGATACTGTCTGCATAAATCGTCTTGTAAAGTAAACTACCAGTGCTTTTTTTCAAAGTTCTCAATGTCTCGCTTTTAAATGTCAGGGCCCCTCGGAAGT
>NC_063206.1:7404029-7546529 GCF_017589495.1 Alosa alosa | reverse complement strand
GTGACTTGGGGTTCAATTGGGGTTAAATCAGGACAATGGAGTGATTGATTCCAACTCCGACGATGCCAACTGCACCACAATGAAACTGCACGTATGCAACAGGCTGTCGGCTGAATCTCAATAGATACTGTGGGAAATTCTGACAGTCATGCAGTGGATGCTCACTGGCTCCCTCTGGCTGTGATGTGAAGTGCAACTGTAGTGGTGGTGTGTTTTGTTGTTGTAAGAACATTACACCTGCCCAGTCTTTTCCCTATTAATTAATTCTCTGTGTACAAGCCATAATTAGTGTGGCTGTACAGTTGCTGTAAAACTCAGGTGGTGTAAAGCTATTTGAGTAGAAAAAGCAAGCGCACACCGAAAGTGTCCTATAGGAGTTTTTTTGAGGTGCTGGTCACGGCATACATAATATTCTGAACAGAAGGAGGCCGCACACTCTAGCAGCTCATATGCCAATAGTTTAAGGTTGATAGTGTAAAGCTAATTAACAGTTTGGAGACATTGCAATTATTGCTGATTAATTAAAATAGTGGATACAGCCTGTTGCATTGGCCCATTTTGCTTCTTTTTTTTTCAGGTAGACTATTCTAAATCCTCCTGTCGAAATGGTAGGTTGCAGATTCATTGCTAACTTTCAACGACGTGAAATGGAACCAACTCAAATATTGTTGTAACAACTAACCCACCCAGGAGCGCCTGACGGTAAATCTGCAGAAGAAGCAGAGTGGTGGACATTAAAACCGTTTTAATGGTGTAAAGGTTTCCTGCTGATAAATTTAGTGGATGATAGCTTGGCCACGACCACCTAGATCTCCTTTCAGGGAGGTGTCTAGCCTTGTGAATCTTGACTACATTTTGGTACGATCCTCTTTGGCAAAGAGTTTGGCCTGGCTTCATTGGCAAACGTCTTCTTCCTGGTGGGTGGACACTGAACAGTTGTATGAAGTTTAAAATCATTGGAGTTCCTTTGAACCAATCACTAACAACCGGCGTTTTGACATACAGGGAAGTTTCTCCAAAGATTATAGGCTACCTATGGCCGAATTACAGCCGTGGCGATATCCCCACTCCCACTCGTGTCATATTGTTTAAGTAATAAACACATTTTATTAAGAAAGGGTAGTTTTGTTTTGTTTTTATCTGACAAATAAAACTGCCAATGTGTATCATGTTTGGTGGAGTCTATGACAGTAGCAGATGGAAGACTGTTCTTGGGCTGAGTTATGGTATGAGGAGTATCCACAATGAAGTCATGTATGTGTCTAGGTCTGTGTGTTCAATCATGGAGCAATGGCTTCATACTGCTTCAACTCTCCACAACTGGATAATGCATTATAAGGATGAGACTGAACTATTCTGAATTTATTTAAATTCAATTCAATTTAATTCAATATGGCTGTACAATCCTTCACATCCTTCTGTACTTACAATACATACATAGAAAACAAAAAGACGGCTCTGCAGATCAGGGGACTTTTATCTGAATTCACATCATTGTTCACTGTCATTTCTGAATGCTAACAAATTGGTGTTCCATTCTCCAACCCTGGTGGTCACATAAGTAATTGAAGGGGAACAAATATGATTTGAAAGTTATGATTTGTCACATTTGTCACAATGTGTTTTTTGTTTTGTTTTTATTTTCATAGCATTCAAATGTCCTGGGGGGTATTCCAAGTATGTGGTTTAGTTATAAACCTGGGTAAGTTAAATCAGAGTAAGTGGTAATCCTCCAACAACAACAAGAGCCCTATGGCATTGTTTTGTTAAGCAAATGTAGCCATACAGCTCTTCTATTAGGAGGTTTACCACCTACTCTGAGTTAACTTACCCAGGTTTGTCACTAAACCATGTACTTGGCATACCCCCCTGATGTCCTCAGTAGGCTATTTATTCATATACGTTTTTATTCCTCTGAACTCTACATGTACACACATGCAGTTGCTGTGATTTAACAGCAGGTGGAACCAAATGTGACTCCATGTGTTCTGCATGCACACACAAACACGCACACACACACACACACACACACACACACACACACACACACACACACACACACACAATAATATAACAATATAACAAACACACAATAAACACATGTACACACATACAGACAAACAAACACTAGTTGCAATGCCTAAATGTGCCTTTAGTGCAGTAAGACTGCATTACTGTTGTTTTTGCTGATTTCACCAAAGAAACAAACAAACATGCTATGATAGCTGACCTCCTGGTGTCATCGACAGACCACACTTGATCAGGAAACACATCTTTTGTAAGACATGGATAGATTGACATGAATGGATGAATTGGAATTGTATGACATGATTTTAACCAACATGCTATTTTTATGTTTGACAAACGGCAGGTCAGATTTAGGATGAGAAATGAAAAGGTTTGGAATAGCCAAGTTTTTCCAACCAAAGAAAAAAGGGGGAACTGGACACAGGTGGAGAAGACAGGGAGAGAAACCAAGAGACTGGAAATAAGATAGAGAAACAAAAAGAGGAAAGGACAGGCAAGTTAGAATTGCATTAAAATCTTGTTTCAATCCAGATAACCTACATCTATTGATGACTAAATTTGTCCATATTCCCTCAAAACTCACTAGATGACATCATTTGAGGGGTCATTTTTTTCAAAATGTTCTCTTGTGGAGCATACCCCCAAACCCTCCTAAAATTGCTTTTTGACACTGTACAATTTAAGTACAGACCACACAGACTGTAGATAGTGATTGCACACAGAAAGGAAATAGGTTCACAATGCATTAATATTTTGTAACGTGTTATGTATTTCAAAATGAATCACGGCGATTAACGCTCATTTTGACAGCCCTATTTATTTTTTAACACCATATTGCCAGGTGCTTATCCTGTTAATCACAGGCTGTAATTTAAGGTGTTCCCAAAAATTTTTCTCTTTCTCTCTGTCATTGTGACTTCTTGTCAGCAGCTCGACCAACAGATATTCAGCCTCTGCTGAAGCTAAGCAGGTGTGGGCTTGCTTAGTACTTGGGTGGGAGACCTACTTGGAAAATAAGTTGCTGCTGGAAGTGGTGTTGGTAGGTGGCCAGTAGATGGCACTACTCCCTCTGGCCAAAAAAAACGAAAAAAAAAAAAAAACGTCCAAGGGAGAGACGTTAAACCAAGGTCCTGACTCACTGTGGTCATTAAAGATCCCATGGCACTTATCCCAAAAGAGTAGAGGGTTCCCTGATGTCCTGGTTAAATTCCCAACCTGGCTCACTCAATGGCCCCCTAATCATCCCTCAGTGCAATTGGCTCATTCAGTCCCCACTCTCCACCTTAAGCTGATGTGTGGTGAGTGTTCTGGCGCATAGTGGGAGCCACACATTGGTGGTGGATAATGAGGTCCCCCCTTCACTGCGAAGCACTTTGAGTGTTGAGAAAAGCGCTATATTAATGTAACTTGTAGATTCAAGATTCAAAGTGTTTATTGTCATATACAGCAAGGAAAACAAGTTTTCTCTGTGCAATGAAATTCTTTCATTGCTGTCCACACTGATGCTGAGTTATATATGAAAGAGTAGAAATACATACAATAAATACAATACAATAAGTAATAAGAGCAATGGCAAAAGTATCAAAGTATCTGATATGTACAAAAAGTGTCGGATGTGCATGTGCAATGAATGAATGTTGTGCAAAATGCAGGTGGGTGCAGTGGGGGTGGGTGTAAAAGTACAAAAAGTACATTGTCAGGGCATGGGTTTCTTGTCAACTGTTCAGGAGTCTGATCACAGAGGGGAAGGAAGAGTTTGTTTGTTCTTTTACAGGTGTTTTCACAGCTCCAGTCTGAGAGAAAGTGGAATAGAACATTATATCCAATATTCCAATATGTGGTTTAATGTTCTGCATTTCTCAATAGTGGGTCACTTTGATACTAAAAGTATGATTCTATGTAATGACTGTATGATATCTGTACTGTCCCTGTGTATATCTGTGTGTGACTGTATTTAGAGATAAGCAGGAATATTATGACTTTGCAGTGTTTCACTGTTCTGCATGGCTGCGTCAGTAGCTATCTGCTCCGGATTGCCAGGTTGCCACTAATCAGAGCCTGATTCAGTGTAGTCCACGTGAGATGGGATGACCAACGCCATCTCCCGTCAGCCTGGAAGGATACTTAAACCCTAACTATTTCCTTGTCTAGTTAGAGCAGCTGATGGATCTTTAGGTGAAGTCATGCTGTCTCTCCCTTGATGCGCATCATTGTAAATAAACTCTGTTCCTGATTTTTCATACTATTGGTCTGACTGGGTCTCTATTAAATCTATGGTATCAAAATTACCATCAAGTCAGAGGGGTTTACCACTTTGTTTTGTTTGTATATGGCGCTGGTCATGCATCTAGACCTACAGGAGATTCTCTTTATAAAACTGGAGAGCATGTTGTCCTTGCCTGCAGTCATCAGCGGCTTTGAAGAAGGATCTGATGGAGTCTCTCTACTGCTGGAGGTGGGAGATGTCGTCTATGTAAAGTTGTGGCGTCACTACATGACTGCAAGAAGTCACTAAATTCTCTTAACTTAATATACAGTACTCCTTTGTGCCAAATTTTGGCCATATATTAAGCCTCTCTCTGATGGCAAGAGTGACCATATCTTGCATTCAACTTAACCCACGCTGGTATAGGCCTGATCATCTTTTCTGTAAAAGCTGCCTTCCAGAGCAGATTTTGCATCGCCATTAATATATTTTTGTAAATGGAACAGTCTCTCTCTGTATAAGAGCCTTGAAGCTTACTTCATTTAATAAACTTAAGTGGGTCCCCAGAGAATATGGAGGGCTCTGGAACAGCAAGTCATGTTAAAGACATTACAGTTGTATCACCGTGTGCTTGACAACCTTGCACTTTTAACCTTAGGCTCTTGCAGACATAATTTATTATTGACAGGTGGACTGGAATCCATTATATCACTGCATGCTTGACTACATTGCAAACTTTTGGCTTTTGACTCTTCCTAGTTTGGCTTCCATAACCTTGATGTCTCTATGGTTTTCAAGCTTTTTCAGTTGTTGCCGTTGTATCTCAATTTCTTCTCCCATTTCAGTTTCCGCTTTTCTTGCTGCCAATTTTGCGGCAATCTCTGCCCTTCTAATGAAAATGTTTCCTGACTCCGATAAAGGGTTAGAGTGATGACAAACAACTGTGGCTCTAGAAACCGTAGATCCGAATATTCTTTCACACAAACATACGGGTATTTGTGGGTGTCTGAGGGCGTTTTGGGGAGGTAACCAGGTACTCCATGCTGTTGGAGGTGCAAACAAGCACTGCATCGCCTTTGAGATCACATAGTAAGGAGCTGGCTCAAGGGTTAGACCAGGGGTGTCAAACATAAGGCCCGGGGGCCAGATCAGGCCCACCAGCAGGTTTCATACGGCCCCCAACATGTTTTGGGTAGGAAGGGAAAATTAGAAAGAAAAGATATTCACATGCAGCTATCTTCAATAATTTATAATGAGCAATGTATGTGATAAATTGATTAAACCTAGCACTGACATGGAAGTAGGGTGTTTCAAGAGAGAAAGAGATGGATATGATGTCAGTAATGTAGATGATTTGTACTTGTTTGCTCATAAGTGGGTATAGTGAAGGAGTATATCATCAAACAACAATCTGATACCAATGCACAGAAAAGAAAATGACCTTGACGGCCCCCATGAGGTCTCATTCCAACAAATCCAGCCCACTGCCTAATATGAGTTTGACACCACACCCCTGGGTAAGACTATAAAAGTATTTTGTCGATTTTAGTTGTATAATGAAAGCACAGTTTTTATAGCTATCCATGTGTGTTCACTTCTGGCTCCTTGGTTATCAATTTGGTAACTATAACAGGCTATGTGACATCTTTAGAATACTAAAAATATTGAGGTGTCAAATGTTGAGTTACTCCAGTCTAGATTAATCACTCCTATGATGTATTGAGAATGAGGAGATATGTCATGGTAGCTTGCTGTCACGTGGCGATTTGGGAGGTTTCAGAGCTTGTCCGCTATGTTGTCATCCCATGCTATCGGTTGCCATGGACGACAGCGACACAAAGACAGTAACACATACAGTAGCAGGAAAGACGGCTGGAAAAGTTATCATTGCGTTTAAACTGAGAAATTAGACATTAACTCCATAAGAAATTAACTAGAAATTAACTCCATAGAAGTCGTCGATTTCCTTCTTCTTTTTAAACCCAAAGTGCTCCCACACATCTGCTTTTAAGCATGAAGGTGCTGGATTTATATTCACCACCATTTTCTTGAATCTCCTCGCTCCGACTCCTAAACAGGAAGAGGTAGACGTTTAGCGACTGGCTGACCAAATCGCTCTTCCTGCAACGCGAACGAGGATAAACACGGGGGATTTGAATGGGACTTGTATTGAAACTCGCGGCTTACAAATCGATACTTCCTTGAGAAAAAATATCAATTTATATCTCAGAATCGAAAAAATTCAGCCTTACTTCATTGTATATTGTACCTTGCCTGTGCTTTTTGAGGTGTCCATGAACATATCAACCTTGACAGGGACATCAATGGCCGCACAACTGAATTTTGCACTACCCTACTGCACAACGAGCAATTGCACTACTCTATCCCACCCATGGTGTTCTGTTTTTTTTTTTTTTTTACAAATGTGAATACTGTAACTTATACATAGCTATATCCTACTTAGGGTGGCCATCCGTCCGTATTTTGTCCGGACAGAGAGAGTGTGTCCTGTCCTCCTTGGACATTTGTCCGTATTTCGTCCGGACAGAGAGAGTGTGTCCTGTCCTCTTTGGACATTTGTCCGGATTTTTGGCATGAGTGGCCATCTGTCCTAGCCTGACGAGCCAGACCCACATGTAGGGTCTGGAATCTTACCATTGGCACTGCTCAATCCGAGGGGCGGGATAAACGGTTGTTTTTCAAATGTCCTCTGCACGCAATAGGATAGTGCTACAACTCATGAGTCCATGCATTTTCCCACCAGCGGAGCTAGTTGGCTAGTTGATCAAACTTTTGCCAATTTAAAAAAGGCTTAACTCGAGTCGCGATTCAAAGACTGCTGTTCGATAGGAGCAGCAGCCATCTTCTTTGTTTTCAAGTAGCAGGAAATTCACACGGAACCGTCGCCTACTCTACACCATGTGATTACTCTGATAGAAGTTTAATTTTTCCAGCTTGCAAGCCAACGGAGAGTTGACTACCCTGGCTGCAAATTACATTTGCTGCTAGTAGTTATTATCATGAACAAACTGTCAAAAATAAGCCCCGCCCCCTGAAACGTCATAAATCATGTGATGACCACGCCTCCTTTTTATGCAAATTAGCCATGTGGTTGTCACCACGTGTTGTTTGTTATTGTTATTGTTTTGTGAGTCGTGTGACAGTCATGTGACTGGTGTCAAACCCCTGGGCAGCCATATTGGATGTAAAGTCATGTGACAGTCATGTGTCTGGTGTCAAACAATGCCACGCCCCCTTGGCATCCATATTGGATGTAGTGTCATGTGACAGTCATGTGACTGATGTCAAACCCCTGGGCGGCCATAATGGGGGATCAGATAAACTTTGTAAGAGTTGTATATGTTTAGTGGTAAATGGGTGTAAATACAAAATGTGCTGCTAGGATGGCCGAGTGGTTAAGGCGTTGGACTTAAGATCAAATGGATGTTTGTGTCCTCGTGGGTTCGACCCCCACTCCTAGCAACTATATTAATGGCTGAGAGTAGTATGAAGTTTACTTTTATTTTTTGATAAGTCCTAGAGATGTTGAGAGATATGGATTAAAAAATAATTAAAAAAAAAAAAAGTTTAAATTGGTTACCATTTCGCTAGGCGCTTTGGTTAAAAAGGTGTCAGCCAAATCCCATGTACTGTAATTTTATAACTAGAATCATGGGGGTGTGTGTGTGTGTGTGTGTGTGACCAAATGGGTCTATGCCTGGAGGAGGTGTTGGGCCCGGGCATGTCACTGTGTGTGATGTTTGAAGCCCCTTTCATGTGTCTTATCATATAGTTGGCTAGCCGGAGTCATACTGTTTAACTGATTACAAACACAGTGGTTAATTATGTATGTATGTATTGGGGGTCTAAGAAGCCCCCACACTTTGTAGAGGTGGTGTTGTGCCCAGACATGTCTCTGAGTTTATTGTTTGAAGCCCCTTACATGTGGCTCATCAAACAACAGGCTAGCCGGAGACGTACTGCTTAACTGATTACAAACACAGTGGTTAATTATGTATGTATGTATTGGGGGTCTATGAACCCCCTCACTTTGTAGAGGAGGTGTTGGGTCAGGATATGTCTCTGAGTGTATTGTTTGAGACCCCTATCATATGACTTGATATAGGCTGGACTATTCCATGATGCTGTGTAGCGACTGTCCATAGCAGGCTGTACAATATCCTTCCAAGAGTCCCTAAACATCACCCAATCTGCATCACAAAATGAAATGTGCGCCATGTCGTCTGAAAACGCCAAATCCGGAGATGTCAAAGCGTATAGCTTCACACTGCAATCTTCCTTGTCAAAAACATAGCCTCCTATGCGCCCATCGTTCAACAACCATTGGTATTTCACGCCATCATTAGGTTTACTCAGAAAATTAACAAAAGTTTCAGGTCTCCTCCTTTGCGGTGCATAAGTCATTTCAGGATTCGATAGCTTAGCGCTAACAGGCGTGAGTGTAATCCGTCTCTTTGATTTTGCCGATTCAATCATGTCAGCCATGGTAAGTTCTGTTCAAAATCACTGCTAACAATGATAGCTATACATCACCCACAGCTTTTATAATCTCAATCCTAGAGACATGCCGGGGCAAAACACACCCACTACAAAAGGGTTTATAGATAACCAGGTGTCTGCATACAGACGTCACTACTCATAAACAGATCTTTTACAATGTTATCAGCACTAGTGTACGTAGGTAGTAGGCAGACCCCCCACATGAAAGGGGGCTCAAACAACACACTCAGAGACATGCCCGGACAAAGCCGTGGCCTACTGGTTAGCACTTGTAACTTATAGCTAACACATTTTTTCAACCAGAACCTCTAACAACATGCTAAACAGGTCAACGGCTATGCTCCCAGAGGAAACTTTTGCTTCTCATTTGTATCCCTTCTGTTGCTAAGGAGGCTAAATGGTGATTCTCTTTTAAGGATCATTTAAGTATTACTTTTGTCACAATTATTTCTCCTAATTTTGAGAAATAAAACAAGCAAAAGATGAGACACATAGCAATAAGACAAGTAGGAGTCACATAAGAGATATTAGTTTGAGAAGCAGGAGAAGTACAGGAGATCTCATATGTTTGAGTGTAGTCTCACTTACAACTTGTTTCTCCTTAGGAGAAATAATAGAGCAGATGGAGTCACATAAGAGATATTAGTTTGAGAAGCAGGAGAAATACGGGAGATCTCTTATATGTTTGAGTGTAGTCTCATTTACAACTTGTTTCTCCTTAGGAGAAATAAGAGCAAATGAGGAGACATTGCAATGAGAAACTGTTGAGAAGTAGGAGTTACAATTGAGATATCAGTTTGAGGGTCAAAAAAATAGGGCACTCCATAGCATTTCAAATTTTTATTTTATAAAACAAAGCAAAACAGTTGTACTTTTTAAAATGGACTTTAAGCAATGGGAGCTTGTACAGTTGCACTTTAAAATGGACTTCAAGCAATGGAAGCATGTTAATGCCTTGATATGTTCTTTTTAAAGATTGTGTATTCTTATTTTTTTTTTTTGTGTGTGTGAGTGTGTATGTGAGTATTATTTTTAAAAGCTGCACAAGCAAATTGCATTGTACGGACCAACTGCACAATGACAATTTAAGTCTATCTATAAATCATACAATATAGAGGAATGAACTAATAAACAATAACATAAACAAACTGAACTTGTGCCAAAGCGTGCCATACTGTGTACAATGGTGGATGAAAGCGTGGGCTGGTCAATCTGCGTATTTTATCCTGGTGGTGGAACCAACCAAAGGGAGGAGGGAGAGAAGAGCAGAAAATAGAACATTGTTAGTTTGTGAGCCACTAAAAAAATACAAAGTAAGACATTTGTTTGACCGTCTGCTTTCATAACTGTGGGAATTTTGATACAGCACAAAGATCAGACACACCTTATTAATCACTTAAACACAGAATGGGGGATGTGATAGCTACCACTCACATTTGCTATATGTTGCCCAATTGAAAAACAGATTGTATTGATATATTTGTCAAGCTTAAACAAGTGTGTTGAATTCCCTCACCTCATCTAGTGAGTAAACTGTATTGTCAGACTAGGATTAACCCCTATCCATCTTACCACTAGGCAAAACCTTGTTTTGGTTGGACAAAAGCCTATTCAGTGTAAAAAAAAATGGGCATCTGAAAATAGTTTAGTTCAGAGTCCTGATGTCAAAAAAGTAATTTTTTTTGTCATCTGGGAGCTGGCTCTATAGTCAGAACGCATAACAACTAAATGCAGCGTTGTAGGGGTGTCTTTATAAAACCATCAACTGTGCATAAGTTAAGACAACCAGAGGAATACAATAAATCATCTGTTGGAAATTGATCTTAATGCCTCAATTAAAAAATGAGGAAAAATCCAACCTTTAAACACACCAATATTCTTTGTGAATGAACCAGGTATCGTAAATTAATAAATGTTATTCCTTAAAATACAGGGGCATAAGTAAGGAACCCCTATGTTAAAATCCCATAGAGGCAGGCAGATTTTTATTTTTAAAGGCCAGTTATTGAATGGACTCAGGATACTATGCATCCTGATAAAGTTCCCTTGGCCTTTGTAATTAAAAGATAGATAGATAACCCCACATCACATACCCTTCACCATACCTAGATATATCATGGTTTTATATTAGGCTAATAGCTGGTTTGATTTGCATGCTACAGATTCTATTAATTGCAAAAGAAATGTTGACTGGTAAGTTATTCATGACTGCAGATGCTGACTTGCCTATTTCACGATCCCTCGACCGCAGCAACGCTACTTCCTAGTTTACCTGGGTTACAAGAATGCCCTTTCACTCCTGTTACAATATGCTGTAATTTATAGCAGGTTAAACAAAAGTGAGAACATATTGTGGGGAAAAATATACTTACCATTTTGGTACGCTGTTTGTTCAGCAATTTGATCTGATGGTCTAGCGTAGTCTTCCAGAGCTGCCGGCCTCTTTTCAGTGGAATTGAGCTGGAACCAGTTTAAACCAGTGGCAATAACGTTAGCTTCGTCATCTTGACTGACATCCCAAAGACATTTTAAAATTCCGTGCATTTTGGCTACAGCATGGCTTAACACCATTCAAAACATACAGACTAAAGCTGTATAAGGCAAAGTAAGCTAGCAACGTTAAATTGTCTAACGTTAGCTTTATATACAAGCGGCACAGCCAGTGATGTAACTTACAAGTAGCTAACATTAACTAGCTAGCTAACTTTCTGTGCTGCCGTCAGGTTGTTCAATGATATATTGAGTCTAAAAATATGCAAGAACGTTAGCAAATTACCAAAATGTTAATGTACCTTCTCTGAGTTTTCGTGGTGGCAAGTTCTGCACAATCCTTCATACCCACACACCGTTTCACTTGGTTTCACTGGGCCAAATCTAGACTGCATTTTCTGGTAGGAGTCTTCTGCCGCCGAGTTTGTCCGTCCGACCATCATAGACCTCTGGAGTCTAACTTGATTTCTCTAACTTGCTAACAAGTCGCCAAGTTAGCTCTGGGGTAGCAAAAATCAAATTGTGCCGCCTTCACGTACCATTGATTATAATATCTACTCGAAGGTTGAAGACAAAAGTGTGTTGAGGAAAACGTCTGCGTCTCCGATTTCGTCTTCTCCCCCGCGAGGAATTTAACAGGTGATCTCCTTGTATGGGCATAGATGGTAGCTTTTTTGTAGGCGAACTTCAGAGGTCTGTCAGAGCATCGTCATGTGTGGTGGTCACATCACATGGTTAGGCCTACTGTTTGCAAATGTGAACTTGAAAATATGTGCAATTAAAACAAATAAGCCAATGAAAATCATTTGAGAATTGTTGTACAACAGCTAAGCTCTTACAGATCAGACTAATTTATAAAACAAATAGTTCTGGATGAGCATTACATTAGTTCACTTAGAGAGCTCTCTGATGGATAAGCCTGAGTAAAACATTGTTTGACAACAGACACATGACTGTCACATGACTTTACATCCAATATGGCTGCCCAGGGGTTTGACACCAGTCACATGACTGTCACATGACTCACAAAACAATAACAATAACAAACAACACGTGGTGACAACCACATGGCTAATTTGCACACAAATGAGGCGTGGTTATCACGTGATTTATGACGTTTCAGGGGGCGGGGCTTATTTTTGACAGTTTGTTCATGATAATAACTACTGCTGCTGTTAGGGTCCCAGATAGCGGGAGGCTGGCGGTTCACTGTCGGTCCATTGGGGGCATAGCTGGTTGTCCGCTGGCATTTTGCTCATCGGTTCTCTGGCGGTCCGTTGGTGGGTTGCAGAGAAATTGGCCAATATTTTGCCACAATCGGTCTAACATTTTTTTTATTTGTTCAGTTATACTCTATATATCATTTTTATTAACTTTTCTTAATATTCATGACAAGTTCAATTTAAAGAGATGGTGGTCCAACGGCAGACCACAAGTGGCACGCCACCAGCGGCATACCACCAACGGTCCGCTATCTGCCAACCTGATTTTGCTATCTGGGGTGCATCTAGATTTCTAGGCTACATCTGTCCGCATTTCATGAGCACATAGGCTATGCCTCATTTCAAGGCCTCTGTAGGCTACTCGCCGCTGTTACGTGTCATCATTTCTGACCCTACGCCATCACCGTAGCACGGGACATCACAAAACTCCACAGATTTCCTTTTCTTTAATATCACTAATATCTTCCTTTAACATGTTGCAATACTATGCCGATCTGAATGCCTACTTTCAATACAGCCGTGGCCTACTGGTTAGCGCTTCGGACTTGTAACCGGAGGGTTGCTGGTTCGAACCCCGACCAGTAGGCACGGCTGAAGTACCCTTGAGCAAGGCACCTAACCCCTCACTCCTCCCAGAGCGCCGCTGTTGTTGCAGGCAGCTCACTGCGCCTGGATTAGTGTGTGCTTCACCTTACTGTGTGTTTCACTAATTCACGGATTGGGATAAATGCAGAGACCAAATTTCCCTCAAAAGAGTATATATTCTTCTAGAAAGATTAAGGGTCTGGCCACGAACAATGTAATGGCCCAACTTGAGGGGCGGCACCAAGCATGCATTTGAAAATCTCACTACACGCAATTGGATAACACTAGACCAATGTTTACTCTGAATTGTAACGTAATTGAATAACACTACGATCAACGTTTACTGACCTCAAACGTTGGAGCGCTGTCGTCACCAGTATAGCTCGACGCCGATTTGATTGGTTCCACGGGATGCAAGGGGTAAAAGTAACGTGCATCATTGCTCATTGTCAGAGTGTCTCGCAGAGGCAATTCCATTGTTCCATTGTTCTGGATTTCCAGGGTCCATGCCACCTGAAGCTAGCCTAGAAATCTTGATGCGCCCCAGGGCTAGTCTAGCAACTCTCCGTTGGCTTGTGAGCTCCCGAAATCGAAACTTAATCAGGCCAATGAAATCGTGTATAGAGTCGTTAGGTGGGCTTAACATAATGATTGATGGCAGAGTTGCAACGGTTTGCCTTGAATTCCCTACTACTTGAAAACAAATAAGATGGATGTTGCTGCTGGCGAACAGTGTGACACGAGTTAAGCTTTTATTAAGTTGGCAAACGTTTGAACTAGCCATCTAGCTCCGCTGGTGGGAAACGCATGGGACTCATAGCGCTGCCGCTGTCCTATTGCGTGCAGAGGGAATTTGAAAGACAACTGATTATCTGATTATGAACTGATTATTTTTTCAGTGTGTTTACGCAAACCTGACCAATAAAGCTGATTCTGAGGAAGAGTGAAATTCAGCTTGCTGTAAAGCTAGCCTACTTCTATTCATTGGCTAAATGATGCTCCCCGTCTGTCCCTTGGTGCCCTATACCAGAGCCCGTTACCTTATTAGACATTCTCTGCCTATACACAGTAGTGTGTGATGGTGGGGGGCAACCCCTCGAGATACAGGGTGGCGCCTGTAGTAGGCCTGTCAAACTCGATTCCTTTTAAGGATCCGGGTTATTCTGAGTCACTCACTAAACTGATCCGGGTTGAACGAGTCACTTGAGTCACTTGAGTCAGTATTGCTAAATCGCAAAGAAATTCAGTCCTACGTTCAAGCAGTGCCGTGGGGTGCTTCATTTCGTTAAGTGCCTTCTCATGTTGGATGTGGATCCTCCATGATTTGAAACCAGGTTTTTGCAGCACTTGCATTTAGCCTTTAGAGTTTTGCTCTCCTGGTCAAAGTGCATCCACACATTGTTCATCTTTTTGGTGCTCATGTTCAGAAACTTTGATCTTATTGACAGAGAGGGTAGCCTATATTATAATAATTAATTATTTGTTGTTGTTTTGTTAACAATAGAAACGTTTGCCTACAATGTTTATTACCACTACTACTAATAGTAGGCTACTAGGAATCTATTCTAATAAGTATTATAGGCTGCTAATACTAGGCAACTAATATTACTATTAATCATGGCTATACTGTTAGGTAGCCTAATATAATATAATATAATATAATATAATATTATATAAAATAGCCTAATATAATAGCATCAAAACCTCCACCCACTCACGGGAAAGAAAGCAGTTTGAGCCAGACTGTTTATTTATTGTCTTAACCTAGCCTAAGCAATTGACTTTCAATGTAGACATAGTATGTAATATTCATCCGTGCAATTCACCGTGAGAGGGCGATAAGACCACGACATCACATGAGAGAGTGAGTCACATATAGTTTTTCAGCTGAATCCTAAATATAGGCTGTAGGCTTGAAAAGCATTCTCCATCCCTACATTACACATGGTGCTAGCTAGCCTACACCATAGTGGACATTTGTCTTTGGCCCACCAGACAGATGGACAAACAACATCTCAGACACATTGAAGATATAATTAAAACAAGTACAGTAGCCTACAAAAAAGGGAAAACATATAGAAAATTAATAAATACGTTTAAATAAAGACTACATAACAGCTGTCAAACTAAGTTTGGTTAAGAATGCTGATGGCATTTTGGATAAAATAGTTTTTAATAGGCTACACACGCGCTCTCCGACTGGGAGTTTTTGTAGTGTCGGTCGGTGCGTAAAGTTTGCCTTGCGCTAAAGCAGTTCGTTCGTTTTCATGGACACAAACCCACGAGGATCATTGGTACCCAACTGGCAGGTCAGCATCACTTAATGTGCACCGACGATAGGCTGTCTTAGCTGGTGAGCTTCAATTAACGGGATTTTGGCTTTTTCAGAATGTCCTTATGGTTAGGTCATAGGCCACTTCTCTTTTTATATGTGATTATGCTTCACATCTTATCACAAACGTGGAGGCGGGGCCCAGTAGACCTACACGATGCCAGGAATGATGTAGCCGATCCGGGATGCTAATTTGAGCAACACATTTCAACAGGGTGCGTTAGGGCAGGCCTTCACCTTACTAGAATATTATCAGATCCACTACAGACTTATTAATGTGTAGGCTGTAACTTAATGTTATATGTGCAATTACAGGACAACTTGATGGGTATGCTACTGGGGGATAGAGGATAGGCTACCCATGCCTTCCGACATTCATCACCCTTCCGATGCTGGAACGCAAAGGTATTTACTTGACCCACAGCTGCAGAACCCGCGTTAAAATAGAAAATTACATTTGTGAATCTCAAGGAGTCTATGGCCCACTCAATCTGTGACAAGGTAGACTAGTTTAAGAAAGCATCATTCAAAGCAGTCAATACAATACGTAATGTCCACTAAATTATTTAATTGTGCTTTTGACATAGGCTATCCTAAACGTACGCATTTACACGGTCAGTTAGGCTATTCTCTGTCAAGCAAGGTCTCGTTCCTTGGCAGATGCTCAAGTATTGCTCTTTTTTTGTTATCACAATTCTCTCCTCGTAAGCCTCGAGGAGAACTTGCTATTCCGCCTCTGAAAAATACGGTGCTCTTCGTTTCGCCGGTTTCACTCATGGTTTCGACTCTCAATAGATGATGCCTTCATAAGTTCGCCGTGAACGCGCACAACTCGAGGTTATCTAACACAGGGTTGATTGAACTAACTGGTAACCGGTGTTTTGGAACCGACAGCTCGAGTTTAGTCGCCACTGGTTCAGACAACCCAGAGGTTAAGTTTTATCTCAGTGTTTGTTAAACCTCCTTTCTGGAATACCCCACTGCAGTGAATAAATTATTATTATTGTTATTATTATTATTATTATTACTACTACTACTACTATTCTCATTAGGCCTATTATTATTATTATCACCTTGACACGAGTACAGATCCACTCATGTAGCCGGCTGATTCGACTGACTCGCACTCATAACAACATAACGTAACCGGTCTAACGACTTAAACACCTTTAGCCTGTAGTAGCTTCGCTTCAGTTTGAGACTGGTGGAGCATCGAAAAATTGTCATGCCCAAGGTAAGCAGACAACAAGCAATCGCAAACAAAGTATGAACGAATTGGGAGCCTGTAAAATATGTATTCGACTATGCAGGGAATCTAATCATCGATATTATTGATCAGTCTAATTTTAAATCGGATCCTCATGAACAGTTAGCCAAAGATTGGTGCCCTATTAACGACAGACTAACTTCTGCCAAAGTTCTCTGAAACAACATTTAGCAATTTAGCTCAGTGAAATTATTTAAATCTTACTAATAATTTACGTTGACCTTTTTCTTTTAACTTTAATCAGCGTGCTTATTGTAATATGGCTACCCATTTGCTGAGTTAAAGCTAGGGGGACGTGATGCTTGATGGTGTTATGTTATGTATAAAGCAACTTATAATTACATTTTCCCCTTGGACCGAAGGGCACCGTAAATAAAAGAACATAAAATAGTCTAAGTATTGGGCACGTACGACATTGCCTCGCAATTCAACTTCATTAGCCTATATTTGAACCAAGACTTAGCTCATGAGAAGTCAAAAAGTTCTTATTTGTTCATTCCATGTGCACATCCATCGGCAATGTGAAATATACAGTCTACCATCCTCAAGAATACAGTTGCCTACACACGTTTCAGTTGAAGTTCACTTAAAGATCATTCAAGAGCTCCCATTCAGGAAGGTAAAACTGATGTTGTTGAACAGACTTATTAAGTCCTGTCAAAACTTGTCATTATCTGGTCCAGCTAGGCAAATCCTAATTAGTTCAGGATACATTCGCGTTCTTGGCTTTCCTGAAAAGAATTCGGTTGGAATGAAAATGACGCAGAAAGCATCAAGTGAACAGCTTTTGATGACTAGCCTATTCAACAAGGTAAACAAAAACAATGCTTGAACGTTCTATTCGGGCCCCAATCTACTTCCTCTGCATTAAGATAACATATGGAATATTAAAAAGGAAGTCTTGTGGGGCCAACTATGATGCTGATAATGGAACTCTCTTGAAAGGGCCTATAGGGCCTACAAGCGAGTGAAATATGTCTCTTTTTTAAATGGGGAAACACAGCCGTTTTTGTAAAACAGCAAGGGCACGCGAGAGCACGACACTAAACATAGTATGATGTATGACTGTAGGCTATAGGCCTAGTATAAGTATAAGTATATATACTCTTTTGATCCCGTGAGGGAAATTTGGTCTCTGCATTTATCCCAATCCGTGAATTAGTGAAACACACACAGCACACAGTGAGGTGAAGCACACACTAATCCTGGCGCAGTGAGCTGCCTGCATCAACAGCGGCGCTCAGGGAGCAGTGAGGGGTTAGGTGCCTTGCTCAAGGGCACTTCAGCCACGGCCCACTGGTCGGGGCTCGAACCGGCAGCCCTCCGGTTACAAGTCCAGAGTGCTAACCAGTGGGCCACGGCTGCCCACCACGTTACCTGATATACAGTAACCTAGGCAAGGCAAGTTTATTTATATAGCACATTTCATACACATGGGTAATTCAATGTGCTTTGCATCAGGGGTTTTCAACCAGTGGTCCATGAGGACTTTGCTAGTGGTCCGTGACCATGGATTCAGTAATGTAGTTGCAATGTGGGAATCAGTATTTTTATTCAGTGGTGGTCCTGGGGTGCAATTAGCCAGAATGGTGGTCACTGGTTCACAATCAGTTGAAAACCCCTGCTTTACATAAATAAAAACAAAGACTACTGTACATAAAAGTATAAAAGGGCAGTGCAAATGTTTAAAAAAGGACATAGAATAGTTAAAACACATAAAAGACAACATAGAATAATTAAAGACAGAGTACAAAACAACAAATTACTGGAACACAGCCAAAAAATTAACCCTCCCCTAGAGTTAGATGTGATTATTGCACGGCTCTTTACACGCCAAGTAGAACGCTCCATTGGCTTGAATTGGATTTCCCAAAGTTCTACGGTAAAATATTTTCATGTAATACCGCTGCAAACATATAATTACCGCTGTCAATGGCAATGGGTTTTGTGCTTCTGATACGTCTTTCATATCACTACGCAATGACTGGAACTTCATTCAAAAGTGAAAGCAGACGGTTAATCAGCTGTGTTCTAAAGAATGTTTGATTCACGTTCAGCGTGTGTTGATTCAAACTATTTGTTTCTCAGCAAATGCCACGATGAACGGTAACAAATAGGCTAGGTTATGAAACTAGATGGCAGAAGTGTGTAGGCCAATCGGCCCACCATTTTTTCTACTTCGCCACCTACAGATGTTTGACAGGTATGATATTTCGAAATGCCATGTTATTTCCCATAGACATTCGACGCCCGGAAGTTGGGTGGACACGGCTGCTTCGGAGGCGGGACTTATTCCGGAGACGTCTATAAGCGGGATAATGTATAGAACGCCGGTCATTATTGGGAATATAAGTCCCTTCAGGGCGGAACAAGACCCCTCCGCTGCGCGTCGGGGTCTGGTTCGCCCTGTCGGGACTTATTTTCCCTATAATGACCGGCGTTCTATACATTATTCCTTATGTAAAAGCATTTTTGTCTTCGTGCATGCATTGTCTTAGTCCGGCAGCGCCACTGCTAGCTTATGTTAGCATAGTGAATGGAATCTCTCTTGCGAAGCACAGACGAAGCACTGCTACTAGGGCGCAGAGATATCACGCAACACATACAGTAACTTGTCTCACTCGCCACAGCATGGACAATCTCTGTGCCCTAGTAGCAGTGCTAAGACAATGCATGCAGGGAGACAAACATGCTTTTGCCCAATTATCTGATTCTTTTCATAAAACGGTGGTGTGTTCCTTACGCCATACGCTTCATCACACGCGCAGTTTGGTTGTTGCACTGAATGTAGCTATAGACCAGGCAGCTAACCCAAACAGAAACAGTTTTTGACATTTGACAAAAAAGAACACAACACAACACTGCACTTGATTATGTTAAGTCAATGCAGGCATTGGTAGGCCTTTTAAAAAAAGTAAGGGAAAAAGGCAACACTGCTGCTTTACAGAGTCACCACTTTATTGGCAGATGTACTGACGTTTCGGCGCTAGGCATTCATTTGAAAGGGATTTTAGGCATTGGTAGGCCAACATTGTTGTGTGTGGAAAACATTCCAGAGCATTTGCAGTTGATTGTTATCATATGTGCACAGTAGCCTGGCTAACGTCAGACCTCATCTCATTGAGATAGGGTCTGGGAACTACAATATCGTCGGACTGCGTCCATAAATGGGCGGTTTTGGAGCTAAACGGGAACACCCCTCTCTTCCTCCTCCTCTTCCGATGTGTAACTGTCAACATCCGTTCCAGCATGGATTTCAAAATCAGGGTTGTTTTGACGTTAGCGTTAGATACATTTTTACTTACGTTCAACCAAGCCTACCGTAAGGAAAGAAATTTAAACGCAAAGCCAACCACCGGACTTTGCAGTTTGCTTTATAGTTTAGCCAGCTACGATTGTACTGGTGTTCATTAGGTGTATCTGTAGAAAATGTTGGTTTGTGCTTTATGCTATTTAGTTCAACTTGTCAAATAGTTCATCTCCTTACGAAAAGCTGTGTTGTAGCCTAGGCTACTGCAGCAGTAGATCCATCAGTACTGCAGTAAATGCAATGACTTGGATACGAAAAAAAATACATCCATAACGAATACTAGTCCTATAGTGTTCGTCCACTTATATCATACTGCATAAAGCAAAATTTGGAAACGAAAATATTGCAGTACCAGTGCAGAAAATAGGCTAGTTTCCCTGTCACAATGGTCTCAGCTCAGCTCAGCATTACTGGCAATCACTGCTTTACACACACAGCATTAACCTGCACAATGCACCAAACCTTTCACCCTTTGTTGCCCAATTCATCCTCACTAACACACAGATGACCCCCTACCCCTGTGGCACCCTCTCCCAATGCTCAATAGTCCATAGGCAGACTGATAGTCTGATACATTTCACTTACCAGATGGCATATCACAAGGGCTCTCTTATTACATAATAATATTTTCAAGAAAGACAAATACTTTAACATTTACAACTTCAGTAAACTTTATTTTTGGACTCAATTAACACAATATAAAAGTTTTATAAAATATTTTTATAAAATAAAACTCAGGAAAAAAAGGTCCCCTCCTGTGTGCATCAGTTGTTGAGACTAACCACCCCACCCAAAACACACCCGGACCAGTCTCACAACACTGTTTTCCAAAAACAAAATCAGAGTAAACCAAATTATAAACCAATGTAAATAAGCTTATCTGGACTATTGGAAAGAAACTAAAAAACATTACAATGTTACAATGGCCCTAAACAGAGAATAAAAATGAGCAGAATCTCTCAGAGATAGAAAACAGAGACTGACCCTTACCAAACACAGGTAAAGTGACCACAAATTGCCAATGAGAGAGAGAGAGAGAGAGAGAGAGAGAGAGACTTGGCTAGTCTGACATGCAGGGCAAAGAAATAAGACAGGAAACTACTACTTTGGAAACTGTACATCTTCAACCAAATACCTCCCATACCCTGTATGCCTCAGTACTAAGCAGGCTTTTAACCAATTGTTTTTTGCTGAAAACAAATGCACCAACCATAAAACAACGCCACTGGCCCGGCCTGCCGTCTTGTATATTTTTCCAAGGCTAACACGCACTGGATTGTCATCAATGTCAAGATCCTCTGCCAGACTTTCATTGATATAAATCATGGGACGGAAAGGCCGCGTTAGGTCTTGGAAAACCTTTGATACCCTATTGAGAGTGTGCAGCATTACCATTCTCAGGGTAATCCCCACAATCTTCTGCAGAATCTCTATAGGGAGGTAAGGCTGCTCCTGCTCCTGGTGTTGGTCCTCTCTTGTAGTAGGTGTGGCCCCTGGTCCTTCAGGATTGCTGAGAGATGGAGAGAGTGAATTTAGCATATTGGCCTACATCACCAAATGTAGGCAAATCACAGACTAAGGACACAAAGTAGTACCTTTCGACAGTAAACAGCCGAGTACACCACCACCGTCGAAGACTGGTCATGTCAGCCTGAAAAGTAAAGTTTTAAATGATAGCTGTGGTGGGTGAGGATGACTGAGTGAATGACTAGGAATGTAATGCATTGAAGAGACAGAACCCACCTCACTGAAGTCCTGAGGTCTTTCGAGGGTAGCACACATTGCATACTGAAATACTGTGTACACAGCTGAAAGTTTGGGTACCATGGCTCTAAACTACTGTATATCGGATAGTAACTGGCCTGGGAGTGATGGCAATTCCTTAGAGACTTAAGAATGTATGGAACATATGGAATGCATGAACAGGGGAAACAATTTAATCTGGATAAAAGGAAGTTATGGTTTAAAACCAAACTACCATACTTCCTCAAACAAACAAACAACAAAAAACACCACCTCCTTGAAGCAAAGTTTCGAAAGGCCTTTTAAGCAGGAATGACTTCTGGTGTTTCAAACCATCTTCATTATAATAAAAAATAAAACTACAAGTGCTCTTTTAAAGGTTTAGAGATTGAAATGAACAATGCTTCAAGACAGAGTTTTCCATGAACATGGAGAACCAGCAACCAGATTTCTAGGAAAAACCTGAAGACATCTAGGTAGCGGCCATCTCCAAAGCCACTAGGATCACGGGAGTCAAAATAGTGAATAGTCCTCTGTTTTGGTTTGAGAACCTGTTAAAAGTTTCATTTCATGGAATAGCAAGGCATGGGTTGGTTGCAAACCCAATAGCAATCATAAAGCACTTTTAGCTGATGTTTCTCACTCAGCCGCTATCTACCTCCTCAGCCCCATAACACAGATGTTTTAATTATGTACTTGACTGAGCTCTCCACTTACACTAGGCAAGGCAACTGATAAAAATATGCTTTTCACACATTACATTCATATCTAATGGACTTTAAGCAATTTTTAATGGTGGATGAAAAACTCCAGTGTCCAGGGTGCCAGGCTGGGAGAAGCACAACATCCTTGGATGCAAAGTCACACTGGAGAAAACAAAAACAGATCAAAGAGGAACTTGAAGGACATGGAAGCTGAGAGGCTAATTCTTTTCACTACATGACTACTTACGAGCATGGAATCAGCTGGGCAAAGAGAAAATGGAGGAAGCCAGGTCACCACCAAATAGGCGTCCACAGCAATAGTTGCTATCCCCTTTAATAAAAAAAAAGGATAGAAAGGACTTTGCCAACACTACATAAAATTCAACTGTTAACCACACAAAACCGGTCCTTTCTTACAGAATTAAGATTAAAATGACTGCACCACTGACTTACATGTGCATTTGCAGTGTTTGCAATGACGTTGAAACAACAATTTGCAATCTAAAAAAAGGAAACAGTCAACAAGTATAAGGAAATAGTAAAATACAAATAATAAAAAAAAAAAGATACTGTACTGGATTAATACTTACCGTTGCTTCCACATCTCTTTGTAGACCGAGAGTCCAAAAGTCTGACCTTCTGAGCATCACCGAGTTGAATAGGACAATGGGCTCATGTGGGTCGCCATCAATGTCCAACACATAGTCTAGCTATGGGGGAATATGTAGAATATGATACACGCATACATGCATGAATGATTTAAGACACTGATTGAAAAAGCTACTATTACACCTTACTGCTTGAGAGAGTCTTGAATGTAGAGGTTGTTTCCAATCTGTCAAAGTCAAAGTCAGCTTTATTGTCAATTTCTTCACATGTTCCAGACATACAAAGAGATCGAAATTACGTTTCTCACTATCCCACGGTGAAGACAAGACATATTTTACCAATTTAAGTCCACAGACAAACATAACATTCAAGTAAACAAAAAAGTAAGTAAATAGTAAATAAGAGGGCACATATAATAATGAAAAAATAAGAGCAGCAAAATTTGGTTGAAATTGTGCATAGACAGTCAATAAAATACTAGTGCAAAGTCAGGCCAATAAAAGGCTTGGGTAGTTCTGTTTGACCTAAGTAAGAAAGAAAGTGGCATAGTGGTGCAAGTTATGTAAGAGCAGCAGAAGTGTTGTGTTTTCAGGACAACAACAACAAGTTGTAAAGTGTACAAGTGTGCAAGTGTGCAAGTGGAGTAGTGCAGGGCCATTGTGGGTCCAATGTCCAGGATGTTATGTAGCTGAGGGTGGAGGGGGGAGGAGGGAGAGAGTTCAGCATCCTTACAGCTTGGTGTATGAAGCTGTTGGTGAGTCTGGTGGGTGCTGGGAGGCGCAGGCTTCTGTACCCCCTCTTCCCAGAGGGCAGTAGATCAAACAGATTGTGAGCGGGGTGACTTGCATCACTCACAATTTTGGTCGCCTTGCGGGTGAGGTGGGTGGTGTAAATGTCCTTCAGGGGAGGGAGTGAAGCACCAATAATCCTTCCAGCTGTGTTCACTATGCGCTGCAGGGCTTTCCTGTTGTATTCAGTGCAGCTTCCCCACACAGCGATACAGCTGGAGAGGATGCTCTCAAAGGTGCCTCGGTAGAATGTGGTCATGATGGCTGGTGGAGCACTTGCTCGCCTGAGTTTCCGGAGGAAGTACAGGCGGCGCTGAGCTCTCTTAGCCAGTGATGCAGTGTTGGTGGTCCAGGAGAGGTCTTCACTGATGTGCACCCCCAGGAATTTGGTGCTGCTCGCTCTCTCCACCACAGCACCGTCGATGGTCAGTGGCAGGTGTTGGGTGTGACCTCTCCGGAAGTCAACAACAATCTCTTTGGTCTTGCTGACGTTCAGCAGGAGGTTGTTGTCCCTGCACCACGTGGTCAGATGGTCCACCTCCAACCTGTATTGAGTCTCGTCGCCCTTGGTGATGAGACCCACCAGAGTTGTGTCGTCAGCAAATTTCACTATGTGATTGTTGCTGTAGGTTGCAGTGCAGTCATGCGTCAGCAGGGTGAAGAGCAGCGGACTGAGCATGCAGCCTTGGGGGGCCCCTGTGCTCAGTGTGATGCTGCTTGAGGTATTGTTGCCAACACATACTACTTGAGGCCTCTGACAGAGGAAGTCCAGTAGCCAGTTGCAGAGGTAGGTACTGAGTCCCAGTTTGTCAAGTTTGCAGATGAGTTGTTGTGGTATTATGGTGTTGAATGCAGAACTGAAGTCTATAAACAGCAATCTCACATATGAGTCTCTTTTTTCCAGGTGGGTGAGGGCTGGGTGGAGGGCAGAGCAGATTGCATCCTCTGTAGACCCGGCTTGGCTCGGTATGCAAACTGGAAGGGGTCCAGGGTGGGGGAGAATGGATTTGATATGTGACATGACAAGCCGCTCAAAGCACTTCATGATGATGGGTGTCAGTGCCACAGGGCGGTAGTCATTGAAGCAGGATGGAGCAGTTTTCTTCGGCACAGGTATGATGGTGGCAGCTTTGAAACATGATGGGACGATGGCTTGCTTCAGGGAAGTGTTAAAGATGTCTGTGAAGACATCCTTAAGCTCCCCATGCGCAGTCCTTCAGCGCACGACCTGGGATGTTGTCTGGACCTGTTGCCTTTACGGTGTTGATAGCAGCAAGTGTCCTCTTCACGCTGTCGGCAGAGAGGCACAGGGGCTGCTCATGTAGAGGGGATGGGTCTTCTGTGGGCAGGTGCTGTTTTGTGCTTCAAAAAGCGAGCAAAGAAGCGGTTCAGGTTGTTGAGCAGAGGGATGTTGCTCTCACAGCTCTGTGGTGGGGCTTGTAGTCCGTGAGGGCCTGAATGCCCTGCCATAGGCTTTGTGCGTTCCTGCTGTCTTTGAAGTGGGTGGTTATCTTGTGAGTGTATTCCTTTTTTGCTTCCTTGATGCCCGCGGGACAGGTTGGCTCTCGCTGTTCTCATGCCAGCTTCATCCCCAGCTCTGTAGGCTTTGTCTCTGGCCCTCAGCAGCCTGAGGACATCCCCTGTCAGCCATGGCTTCCAGTTAGCCCGAGTGATGATGTCTTTTGTGTGGGTCACATCATCGATGCACTTGGTGATGTAAGAGGTTACAGTGTCTGTATACTCCTCTATGTCTGTCCAGTTGTTGTAAGTGGCTGCCTGCTTAAACATTTCCCAGTCTGTTGTGTCAAAGCAGTCTTGAAGAGCATCGGAGGCTCCCTCAGGCCACACTTTTACCTGCTTACGAACCGGTTTGTACGCTTTTACCCTTTGTCTGTATGCGGGCATTAGCATAACAGTGATATGGTCTGAAAGTCCAATGTGGGGAGGGGGTGGCTTTGTATGCTCCTTTTGTGTGTAGTGTAGACCAGGTCCAGGATGTTATCTCCTCTTGTTGGAAAATCAACATGCTGGTATAGCTTTGGAAGTACAGTTTTAAGATCAGCATGGTTAAAATCTCCAGTGAAGATGGTGAAACCGTCTGGGTGTGCCGTCTGTTGTTCACTGACAGCCTGGTACAGTTCACTAAGAGCCGCGTTCTTATCGCTGTTGTTGTTGGTAGGCGGGATGTATACTGCGACTAGCAGAATCGCAGTAATTTCCCTTGGCAGGTAAAAAGGACGGCACTTTATGATCATAAACTCTGCCAGTGGTGAGCAGTGTTTGCATACTACTACAGTGTCCCGGCACCATTCGTCACGGATGTAAACACAGATTCCTCCTCCTCGTGATTTACCTCCCTTTACAATGGCCCTGTCTGCTCGATAGCATGCTAGCTGCTTCAGTTGTACAGCAGAGTCCGGAATGTTGTCATTTAACCAAGTCTCAGTGAAGACGAGCACACAGCAGTTACTTACTGTCCGGTTTGTTGATCTCAGCAGTCGTATGTGATCCATTTTGTTGTCCAGTGATCGTACATTTGCCAGGAGAATGGATGGTATGGCTGGGCGAAGTTGGGATGGCAGCTAGCCTGGCCCGGGACGCCTCCGCGCTTGCCCCTCTTCTGCTTCCTCGCACACCGCTTCTGACGCTTTCTTTCTGGGGGAGGAGTAGCAGGCGAGTCCGGTGTTGTTGCAGGCCAGAGTAGTCGGAGTTCCTTTAGCGTCTCTGTTGCAAAGTCCAGAACGCTGCAAAACTTGCTTTTGCAGATGTCAATTAAAAAACTGCCTGCTGTACTTGTAGTACGACGTAGTAAGACGAGACGAACACGTAAAACTTTCGGACAAACACTTTTTAAACGAACAAAACACCGTACGGTTGGGACAGAGAGAGGTCGCTGCGTGTGTACGCGCCGCCATCTGTAACTGGGGAGGCAAGATTACTGGAATCACCAGCTGAAATCAGAGAAAATGAGAAAAGAAAGAGAAACATACGTAATGTATGTATACAATTACTTTTAAAAAACAGCTTAAAAATGTCCCATACGCTGAAATTGTGGTGGTGCATTTGGGTCCAATTCCTTTGTCTGAGATTGTGGATCTGGGAGATCACCACTTTCTCTTGTCTGTGAAGAGGACAAGAGACTGAATTCTGCCTGTCCAAACTGATTGAGTGTGAGTGGAATGTCAGGGCTCACAAGCTTCTTTAACTCCTCCATGATGGTCATGTTTTTCCGATGGTTGTAATGATGAATTATATTTCTCATTGTGAAAACGTGTGCTGAAGGAGACGGCATGTTCATGAAGTAATTATTTTTCTTCATGATGGAGAAGAGCTGCTCAGCCACCTGACTATTAATTCTTCCGGCTAGCTCTGGCACCATCCCTACCCTCCGGAGGATGTCAGTTGGGTCCTTGGTGTTCCTTTCGTGGAAGGTGTCATAGAGACAGTAATGTTCTTGTGACCCAGTCAAGGGATGGCCATTCGGGTCTGGCAAAGTTTTCTTTTGTTTGAGCCAGGGCAAACTTACTGTGGCACCTTTGGATGCCCGCTGAAGGTTTTCAGGGCTGGGGTCCAGCAGTCGACCCTCATAAGGGCTGAAAAGGATTCTCTCTGGCTCTCGAAGATTTGCATGGACAGCAAGGCCTCTGGCAAAATCATAGATGCTTACGTTTGGCATTTGCTTCCATGACAGCAGCAAATCAGTGAAGTCACGTGGACATTCTGCCCTAATGTTGAATTTCAGGGAAACTACTTGTCCACATGGGCACATTACAACAGCCCAGCCACCTGAGGTAGAAAGAAGGGACAGAACAATATTCAGATAAATTAACAGTAGCCAGTACAATGATTAACATTGCTGAGATAAACACTTGTGTTGTGTCAATTATTATAACTTACCAGATGCCCCCCAAACCTTCTGAAAAACTTTATCGAACTTGCTTCTCGTTGCCATTTCTTCCCTGAGCCGCAAGATCAGTTCCATCTTTGATCCCTTGGGGTCAATTTTGCACTCTCGGCAAAGCTTGCGGATGGAATGGACCTGATATATTTCACAAACATAATGGTGTAATTGCTAGTAGCAGTAATATTTGGATATAGTATAGAAATGCAGATTATGTTCACCTTCAAATTGGATATCTCATCCAACAAACGGTCCTCTGTTATGTCCAACTCTCTGGAGAGATTTGTTGGCAGGGACACGTGGGCTTTCTCATACTCGGTATTGAGCACTTTGTTCGAATCACGGGTATGAGGGCCAATCCAAGGAGCCCAGTTGTTGTGTTGCTGCACTTGGAAGGGATTTTGCCTGTCACCTGAGAGAAAAAAAGTTTGTGCTTAGGGTTTGTAAGTCATTTGGATAGGGCAGTTAACAGACAGGGATGGAACATAGTACCTCAATGGGTAACATGGCAGTTCACTTACTTGGAACAAAACCTCTGGCAATTCTTTCCAGACAGATAGACTCCCAGAAATCATTGATGTCCACCTTTCCATCAAATGACTCAGGTGGATTTTCAAGTTCACTGACTAAAAGTGAAAAAGAACTTACTTAGTATAGTTCAAATTAGTTCAAAATAAAAGTGTGTGTGTACGCGCATGTGCATGTGCATGCATTCTTAAAATGTAAAATTAAGTAAATAAACCTGGACAATACCTGCTAAGCCGAAAACACAGTTCTTGTGAAGATCCATGATCACAACAGGTGGGTGGTGTCCACAGCGAACACAGGCAAAATCATAACTATGGTTGGTAAGTGCTTCAAAGTGAAGGTATCCATGCATCACTGTGTTTTTGTTTGGATATTTTTGACCAGAGGTCAGCTCACAGGTTTCAATGGCTCGACCTAGTGCTGTGTGTGTCTAAAATAAGATTTCCAATTAAAAAATGATACACAACAGGAACACATATAATATCCAAATTCACATATTGAAAATTAAACAGTTACCTGAAGGCAGTTGCGAAGGTGAATGCAAAAATGGAGAGTAAGAAGAACTCTGTCGTCAAAATTGTGGACGCCATCCTCCCATTCCTGATAGCGAACCACCATGCCACATGAACTGCATTGTTTGCAATAAGTTGTAACACCTGTGTTACATGAAGAAATCATGACAGAAGAGTCACCTAAAACTTGGAACAGTAAAATCACCCAGTTCAATGTTCATTTTCCTAGACACTTACCCTCGATGACTCCCTTCAATGTGATTATTTTTGCTGATGTTGTAATGACCAAGGGTTTACCGAGAGAAACATTGCCAGGGCATTCTGGGCAAAGATGTTCCTTGGGGACAAAATGTTTTGGAAGTCCAGCCTCGCTTGACAGACCACAGAAATGTGCGGGCAAGTCTGCAGGGAGCCTTTTGTGGCTATGTATATACTTGATGATTCTTTTCAAGTTTTGTTTTTGTGGGGGGTACCTACATTCAAAGCTGGGTTCTGCAGGCTCTGCAGGCTCTTCTCCAAGATCACTCTCTTCTGCTTCATCATTTGCATTTGCAAAATACTCCCTCATTACTTGGAAGAGGTGCCACTTGGCAATGCACTTGTGAATGCAAGCTTGTTTCCCTGTGGCACAAGGGCAGTGCCATGTGTTTCTGACCATGTCAAACTTCACCATCTGTAGGAGAAGTGTGGCTCATACACTGACACATATTTCTTTGTGGAAGAGCTTCCTACCTCAACCACAATGCTAAAGGGGATGCCTTCCTCAATAGCTGCAGCTTGTTTCTGAAGGCATTGTTTTTTCTTCTCCTCACTAAACCACTTGCTGAGGACAATTTCACGGAGGACATCTTCCTTAAGCTGGATGTTAGAGGTGAGGGGTGGTGGACAGTACTTCAATGACTGTATGTGGGCACAGTCATATGTAGCAAAACCACTTCTGTGCATTACTTCGGTATTTCTGACACAGTCATCCAATGCACACCTAATTTGATGGTGCGGGCCAGATGTTTTTTTCTGGACGTGAATAGGCCCACTGTTACTGTTAAAGGACTTTAAAACTGCATATATTCCCATATTCACATCCAGACATTCACACCTTAAATGCCGGTCCACTCTTATATCATCTTTGAGAGTAGGGTGCCGTCCTCTCATGTGTTGTTTCAGATTTTTTTTATTCAAGACAACTGCACAAATCATGCACTGCACCCGTCTCACTTGAGATGAACTCACAACTGTTTTCGTTATTGGTGGCTGAGTCACTTCTTCCTGCACAGGCTCATCCTGGGGCTGGTATTCTGGCCTCTGGTTGGCACCCTGCAAATTCTGAGAATGGCATTCAGATTGTAGAGGATGACAGGTGTTCAGGTGTTTCATTAAGTTGTTCTTCCCGTGATGAAAGTGGTAGTGACTGCCCTTTCTGCAGCTCAAACCACAGCAGTGAAAAATAAAAATCAATAAATAAATGAATAAATAAATAAATAGACACAGGTAACAAAAACAATGTCTTGGCAAATATGATGCCGACAACTGACCATCAGTAACATATTTGTAACAATTTCATATCAATCAACAGAAACTACCATATAATGCCATGATACAGGGCAAAGTGCAAAAATGCCACATGCTGTCAGTGAGCAAAGAATGACTTTTGTAACTTGATACTTCGGCTAAGTGATGTACTTTTGTAAGCTGTGTCCATCATCGATGGAGAAAATCTTTTGTTGCATAATTAAGGTTATTTAAGTGAAGGCCATAATGTAGGGAAGGATGCAATATGTTGTAGGCTGTGTACATGAGGTGTACTGTACATGAGGTAGCCTAATGAGGAGGCAGTGTGCCACATGCAAGATGCACAGTTGTGATTTTGTGATGCATTCCGTGAATATCTTCATGGAGCTTTTTAAAATACTTTATACTTGTAATGAGGACGAAAATCTCAGTGTGAGCATGTCTATGTGTGGATGGCCAAAGACAAATTTCTACATTCAACATCCGCCTAAAACATACCTCCATGATTAACCACAGTCTTTAAATGACTTTGCATATGAGTTTCCACTCTGGTGTAGTCACCCTTGTAGAGTGGACAAAAAGGGCAGTGGAGAAGTGTGCAGCCTGGGTCTGAGCATCTTTGTAACTGCGGCTTCTGACCGCTGGGCAATATTGAAGGATGCAACTACAGTAAAAAGAATAGGAATATGGAGTACATTAACCAAGCCCTACATTTATTTTACCATTGCCAATTCTGAATTGAACTTTCTACGTTGAATAAGTCATTCGTGTTGATCATGCAAGGCACACAAGGTGCATAATGTCACTTAGCCTACATCTTTAGCCTACTTTCAAAAGCGTTTACATGGAAAACAAGTGTGTTACGAATGCTGCCATGTTTATAATGGTATCACCCAAACACGATGTCAGTATTAAATCACCCTTAAAATAAGACTAACACGACTTAGCCATAGCTAACGTTAACATCAGGGCTAATAACGTTACCCTACATTACTATCGATACGCATTCTATTGTTAACAAACTTGCTAACGATAGTCTTCTTAACATTTTGTTACCAAAGAGGGTCCGACGTAATGTGCAAAACTGAACCATTTACATTCCAAACTAGTACAAGTACAAATAATTCATACTTACGGCCATGTCCTCTGCCGAAACAAACTATTCTCCGTAGTCTTTCAAGGTACCGTACGCCTCCGCCAAACTTTTAACATGTGACAAAAGAGGAAAGCAAGTGGAAATTACGTCTTTTCCCAGAATACAATCCAAAGCTCTTTCTGATTGGTTGATGAAACGCTAACAGGAACACCCATTGGGGTGTTTTGGTGGCAAGTCAGTTACGCCCATGCTGCAGCTGGACGTTCCTCGGGAACTAGACATTCATTTTCTCATATTTGAAATGTGGTTTACGAATGCCCAGAGCCGTTTATTGGGCGTTACCAATGTCTATCAAATGCGTCTGTACGTAGCTCATAATGGCTTCGGTGTGTCGTCATCGTCTTGCTGCCCTCCCTCGGTTCTGTGATTGGTCCCCTAACTGAGGTGAAAATTTGCTCCATGGAATCCAGGCTGCCTAGCAGTGTGAATAAAATCTTGTGCGTAAAGCCTATGGTACGCTCCCGCGTCCCGCGCACGCGCCACTGGTGAGCGTCGTGACGAAAATTACGTCATTTTTACAGCATGCGTCGCGTCTTTGAGTCGTCCGTCACTTTGACGCGTAGACTGCGCATGTGTGAGACGGAACTGCTGTAAACACGCCCCTCCAGTAGGTGGAGCAGGTAGAGGAACAACGCTTAAAACGCAGCAAACCCAGACAGAAGACGTGTTGGTTGGGACTTGGTTACCATAACAACGATGAATGCCGCAAACGATGAAAGACTGGCAGAGGAGGTGAGGAGATACCCTCATCTGTACGACCCTTCCCTGCGGGAGTACAAGGACACTTTCCGGTGTCAGAACTCCTGGAGAGAAATAGCACAGACGCTAGGGAAGGATGAACAGGCATGTCGCCAGCGATGGAAAGTTTTGCGCAACAAGTTTGTCAAAGCAAAAAAGAAGGCCAAGGGAAGGAGTGGTGCTGCTGGTGACAGTGTCAGCAGAGCCCCTGTCCTTGCACAGCTTGGCTGGTTATCCAGTTGCGTGAAACACCGCGACACGGAGTCAAACGTGCCACCTTTGGTAAGCGAATTCTTAAAACTTTGGCTGTTTATTCCTTTGTTTACATGGCTCTGTCTGATTATGTTGGAATACAACAAATTGTCAGTTATTAAGATATTTTGTCTCATGGTTTTTTTGTATTTTATTTTTAGAACGACACTGTCACCCTGGACCCCAGCACGCTCGACACCACACTCGACACCACACTCGAGACCACACTCGACCCCGGTCTTTCGATTGCAAGCTCCATCCCTCCCTCTCCTGGTGCCGATGTAGAGCCAGTGTCAAGTCCACTGACACAGTCCACTGACACGGATTCGCCGGCTCCTGCTTCTTCATCCCCATGTCAGCCTGCAGCCGCAGCCACAACATGGCACAGAAAAAAACGCAGGCGGGAACCACCGATGTCGGCAGTGCAAGTGACGTTAACCAAGCGTCTCGAGAGGATTGATGCCAGCTTGTTGAATGAGGAGAAGTCATTCACAGACGACATTGGCAAAACGCTGTCGAGGATGCCACTGGTGAAAAGGGGACAGTGCAAGATAGAGGTGATGCTGTTGGTCCAAAAGTGGTTCGAGCAGTGCCAGCTGGAGCCAGAAGAACAGTAGACCTAGCATAGCCTAGGCCTAATCATCCTTGGACTTTGGACGTTTATATTGTAAAGCATTTTTATTATGGCACTGTTCACATTTATTTTATTAAAAGCATGTTTATATTTCACATCCGTTGTCATGTGTTTATAAAGAACATAGGCCTGTGGGATAATTATAAAAGGATAGGTGAATTCCCACCTGTTCCAGAAAGCATCATCGGATATAATGCCTGGCCCTCAACTAAAACATCGAAAGTCACCATTAACACTTTGTTGATGGAGGTGCATTCTTGCCTGGCTCGGACATAATGCGTTATCATAATAATAAAGGGAATGTAGCTCAGACTACCTCCGGCTGCAGGTGCAGTCATTATCGCCTATTCCTGAACAACGCTGAACTAAAACATCGAAAGTCCCCATTAACACTTTCTTGATCGAGGTGCATTCTTGCCTGGCCCGGACATAATGCGTTATCATAATAATAAAGGGAATGTAGCTCAGATTACCTCCGGCTGCAGGTGCAGTCATTATCGCCTATTCCTGAACAACGCTGAACTAAAACATCGAAAGTCCCCATTAACACTTTCTTGATCGAGGTGCATTCTTGCCTGGCCCGGACATAATGCGTTATCATAATAATAAAGGGAATGTAGCTCAGATTACCTCCGCTGCAGGTGCAGTCATTATCGCCTATTCCTGAACAACGCTGAACTAAAACATCGAAAGTCCCCATTAACACTTTCTTGATCGAGGTGCATTCTTGCCTGGCCCGGACATAATGCGTTATCATAATATGACATATAATGAACATGTTCTGAAGACAAAGAGTTGCTTCTATACTTTTATTGACATGTCATATTTACAGGTTTTTGCTCCATAGGCCTACTTTTTGGTGTGGCAGGTGTGAAGGCAATATAGACTACAATCAATTGAGGAGACCTCTGCGCACAACTCTATCTTGCCATGGCACTGCACCTTGCTGTGTTTGGAAAAAGGTCTCAACATTGTCTCGCACCAACATTTCTGCTCGAGCTGCCCTCGCTGTACCGAGTCGCCGTGCCTCTAGGAGGCCGTTGTCACCAGTAACAACTTGTCGCCACTCTCCCGGCTGCACCTGTCCATCAGGTCGCTCAGTGTCAGCGTAGTTGGGTGGGTTGTACCGACGACCGTTTGCAACATCCGTACGTGTAAGGAAATTGTGTAAAGCAACACATGCCTTAACAATGTGAGTGGCATTGTTTACACTGCAGTCAATGGGCTTGCCCAGTATCCTCCATCGTGAGGCCATGATTCCAAATGCGTTTTCAATGATCCGGCGAGCCCGTGAGTGGCGATAGTTGTACACACTCTGATCTGCTCGAAGGTTATGGCCTACATAACATAAAAAACATTAGTGTTAAAAACCCATAGACTTTTCAGCATCCAGTTGAATATATAAATCATGAAGCAGTTGTAATGCACTTACCAGAGTATGGTCGCATCAAATTCAGATGCAGCGGAAAAGCAGCATCCGCCACAAACATGTAGGGGCTTGGAGTGTCTGTGCCAGGCAGTTTGGCTGGAGGTGGTAGACCCAAAGTGCCCTCGAGGATCCTTGCTCCATACTCACTTTCTTTGAAGACACCACCATTTCTTTCCCGACCATATGCACCAACATCCACCATTGTAAAGCGATAATGAGCATCGCATGTAGCCATCAGAACAATTGTCCCCTTGTAATTAAAATAATCACTGCCGGCGTTTGGTGGGGCTTTAATCTGGACATGTTTGCCATCGATGGCACCTATGCACAGAGGGAAGTTCCAAATTCGCCAGAAATCCTCTGCGATGTTAGCCCATTGTGCTTCAGATGGAAATGGCACGAATTCCACCTTTCCATAAGGCCTGACACACCTCGGGAATCAGCTTCGCCACTGTACGTGTCCCCAGCATGTAGTCAGCTGCAACTGCTTTCTGGGACGTTCCCGTACTCAGGTAGCGCAAAGTGACTGTAAGTCTCTCAGCTATACCAACAGGTGTGCTGTGAGTGTTCTGGTGGATGATAAATGGAGAGAGGCGACGAACCAGCTCATCAAACTTTTCAGCAGACATGCGAAAGTATTCGTGGTGCTTCTCCTCATCTAACAGCCGCATCTTTTGCACATAAGTGTTGAACATTCCTTCCCTGGCTCTTCCTTCGTTCAGTGGTCGCACATCCCACCTTCTTCTCTTCTTCATGCGTTGCTCTTCTTCCAACAACATGCAACATGCAACACAGCTCCTCTTCTTCTTCTTCATAGGTCGACACGTTGACAGTACCACTGCACACCTGCTAAAATATGAACTGTCTTCCTGCTTTTAACTTCTTTGGTGGGAGTGTCCTACTTTCAGGCTCAACGTACCGCCCCCCGTTGGCGGGGCAGAGTATCACAGTTAATTCGTAGTGCGCATGCGCTAATCTTGATCGGCTAACGCGCATTCAAGAGATCAAAAACTGGAGTATGCTTTGTGTAAGCGTCAAAAATAACGCACGTCTTGGACACGCGCAAATGTGACGCAGGACCATACCAGAGCCTTTAGTATGGTGAAGAAACAGGGGGAGCAATAGAGTAGAAGGGGTTGGATGATGCTTTTGTAGAGTAGCAGAAAGAGATGGGGGGGGGGCAACATACAGTGATCTTAGTTTGTGTATTGCATACAGTCTCTGTTGTGCACGTTTCTGTGTGATGGTGACATGTTCATTGAAGTTAAGCTTATTGTCAATGGTGAGACCAAGATATTTGAAAGTGCTGACCTGTGCAACTGGTTGGCCATGGATGGTGATGTGAGTGAGTCCAGGGGGTGATTTTGATGCATGAATGACCAGTTCTTTTGTCTTGTCAATGTTGAGTTGGAGGTAGTTATCAGAGCACCCCAGTGCAAAATCTGTGATGGACTAATGCTAAGTAGTGTACCATTATTGTAAAATGTTACCCATATTTGTAATATTGACAATTACTTGTAGGCTACAAATCATTTTCACAGTTACAAATATCTATCTAGTTTCAAGTTGTAATAAACACATACAAAACTTTTGAGTCTGATTTTATTTATAGTTTTCCTGCTGCTGTTTTAAAGCCATGCATGTGCTCTTTGTCCCTGTGGAGAAGGAAATAATCAGAATGGACATTAACATTTATTTATTTTTAGCAGACACTTTAATCCAAAGTGACTTATGTATTATATTACGAGGGCCATTGTCCCTGGAGCAACTCAGGGTTAACCCTCTATTGCATGAATTATCACCTATACTTTGAAAAAATGTTTTAAAGTACTTTTCTTACTTAAAATAGATCAAATAAAGGATTTTTTTTAAAAAAGTAAGAAAAATGTTTTTTAAGTGCCTTGCTGAAGGGCACAGCGGTGGAGATCTGGAAATGAACCCACAACTTTTCTGGCTACTACATGCTAGTTCAGCTCCTTAACCACTATGCTACCACATACATAGCCCTCAAGGATGTTAGAAAGTTTCACAAACAACTAACTGCCTTGATCGTTAGACATGATCAATGGCTTATTTCTTTAGATAGTCTCTACAGGCCATCATTTTCAGTAGATGTAACCAGGGCAATGTTTCCCACAGAATTGAATTCCATTTGTGGTGGTTGGTTTGCAGAATTAACTTGAATACAACAGTTTTTAACAAATTAGCATAGCGTGGTTATGATGCTAACCAGATTTAAGCACAATTTAGTACAACCTGGAAAATCATTGTGGTCAATGTTGGTCAATGTTGATATTGTGGTGGGCCGCCACAAATGAGTCAATGTATGGGAAACACTGCAGGACATCAGATGCATGTAAAATGAATCATAACATGTCGCTGGTTTTCAGTGCTGAGGAGCCTGGAATGTACTCTTTCTGCTATAAGTGCATGTTGTGTGTGATGTCTGTATGCTACTGAGACCTTCAATTTCCCCTTGGGGATCAATATCAAAGTATCTATCTATCTATCTGTCTGTCTGTCTGTCTGGATTAATTGTATAACTACTCAGTTCATGATGTTCTACTGACTGCTGTTCTGTGACTGTGACCCTGTAGGCAAAGGCAGGAGCTGGCGTTGCGTCTGGACTTTGACATCCCGTCAGCGGAGAAGCACTTCCTGGAGAAGAGGAAGGTGGTGGTGGGTCGGGCTCTACAGAAGCTGCTGGAGCTCAGCTCTCCTCCAGACACAGATAAGGTACTGTGTGTGTGTCAGTGTCAGCTCTCCTCCAGACACAGATAAGGTACAGTGTGTGTGTGTATGGTGTGTGTGTGCATGGTGCATTTACCACACATACAAATATGACAACGCAAAAGGAGAAGTTGCTTGCAGCTCGTATACCAATGTATTGAAACATCCATTTGATATTTTTTGTTAAATATATTATTACATGACATAACACTATATTATTACTGGTTTTGAACAATTTTGCAACAAGAGATTTTTTGCAAGAGATATCTGCCCAGGCCCCCCTAGTGGGTGTGGTTTGCTCAGGGGGAGGGACCAGGGCGATGACTGGCATCTTTGGGAGTCTGAGGGGCCGTTTATACGAGGACGATTGCGAAGGAAGACAACAAAATATTTGATCATAAGTGCCTTTCGTTTACACGGCGACCCGCCATCGGGCTTGAAGACGAAAAATCTGAAGACTCCTTCCAGAGTGTAGAGTTTGAAGACTAACCGGTTGCGTCTCCGTCTAAACGGCTAAACCAAAGATCCTTGATTACCTCTCTGGCTAAACTGTCAAATTAGAATGTCTGCGCGTGACGTACCGGGGGTTCTATCACACCACCACCCAGCGGTCTGGAATGCATATCCAATCGAATATCACATACTCTTGCGTCTTCATATAAAAAAAAAGATATAGATTTCCCTCTGAGAATGCTCGTCTAAACGCGAATAAAAAAATGAAGACGAGACGCCACTTCTGCGTCTTCTCTTTTCATCGTCACCGTATAAACGTAGCCTGAGGGGTCTCCAGACTCTGGGGATCCTGGATGCTGTCAGCTACATCACCAGCGTTTCAGGGTCCACATGGTGAGTCTCCTCATGAAACATTATAGAACATTCATCCGGTTGGTAAAAAAGTAACATCTCTCAATGGCGTTAAATTAACTCAAGAAACAACTTTCAAAGTCAGTGTTTGACATTTCCTTGTAGCGGTTTAAGATACAGTAAGTAAATAAGTAAATCTACATAAATAAATGAAAATTGATAATTAGATGTAGCTGACACTGCTTTTGCAATCAGAAATCAGTTTCTTTGACGCTTACCAGACAAGGGCAGCGTGGCCTACTGGTTAGCGCTTCGGACTTGTAACCGGAGGGTTGCCGGTTGCCGACCAGCAGGAACGGCTGAAGTGCCCTTGAGCAAGGCACCTAACCCCTCACTGCTCCCCGAGCGCCGCTGTTGTAGGGATAAATGCAGAGACCAAATTTCCCTCATGGGATCAAAAGAGTATATATACTTACTTATACTTATACTTACTTAATTACCACTCTAACCTGCCTCTTACCATTATTCCATATAACATTATATGCCTAATCACATGACACATTGGCATTTCATAGGGCCATGTCCACTCTGTATGAGAATTCTGATTGGTCAAAAGAGGACATGGGTGTGGTCACTGAGCCAATGAAGATTGAGATGATCCAGAGGTACAAGGACATACTGTCCACTGAGAAGATCGGTTACTACAGAAAGGAGATGGAGCAGAAGGAAAAGGAGGGACATCCAGTGTCCTACATTGACATGTGGGGTCTGGCTATCGAACACCTCATCTATGGTAGGGTACTCATCTATGGTAGGGTATGGGAAGGTACGGCAGAGTGTACACAGGAGGACAAACACTAAGACACACACACACACACACACACACACACACACACACACACACACACATAACACACACACACACACACACACACGCCACACACACACACACACGTATGTGACATGTAAATGATGAAATGCAAATCCTAGAGCCAAGTGTCTGCTCCTTGCAAGTGCAGAAATGGGAGAGTACCCTCTCTGACCAGAAGAGGGCGGTATCAGAGGGACAGAATCCTCTGCCCATCTACACAGCTGTGAACATGAAGAGTAGCCAGAAAGGCATCAACGCAGAGGCCGGCAAGTTTCTAGTTTTAATCTCTGTTTTCTATTTTTAACGAAAATGTTCACTTGGCTCATGAAAGACCATTCCACAGCTACAGCCAAATGTGCTTGCAGATCCTACAGACGGTGTAGTTCTTCATCTATGGAACTGTGTGGCTCTGTACCACCATTGTGTCTTTGTATTGCAGAATGGTGTGAATTCAGCCCCTTTTGAGGTGGGTATTCCAAAGTACGGTGCATTTGTGCCTACTAAGCGCTATGGCAGTGAGTACTTCCTGGGTCACCAGCTCAACAACCTTCCAGAGAATCGTCTGCCTTTTCTGATAGGTGAGTGAAGCATGAATGAATGAATGAATGAAGCAAGGGAGGATGGGTGTGTATGTGTGAGTGAGTGAGAGAGAGAGAGATTAGATTTGCACCCCCAGAATTATTTTAATTTGTTTGATGTGATTTCCTGTATTCTGGTGCATTTTGGGTATGGCCAATACTAAATTCAATCAGATTTATAGCCTACATCCTGATTTTTTGATATTGGGGCAATGATTCCATGCAAAGGCTTGGGCTTCAGGGCCCCCTGACCCCTTGGGCCCCTGGACCTGGGCCCGGTAATGCCCGTGCAGTAATCCATCCCTGACTATGACAAATGCTGAAATCATTTTCAAATCTCCAGCCACACTGTGTGGAACACTGGTTTTGTGATGCTGTTGTTGATACGAGAGGCTTTTGACATCCATGGAATATTCAGCAGTCCTATTGGACATACCTGAACCTAAAGCTTGAATTAAAGCAACACAATGTAGTTATTTTACCTTAAAATAATGATGTCAAACTCTTTTGATGATCCACAAACTTGTAATGGGCAGAATTGCGACTCTGTTAACACCGCAGTTTTGTTAACCTGTCTGTTTGCTTCTCAGGTGCTGAAGAAAACCCAGAAGCACTGCACTGACCACAGGATCCCGTTCCCTCACATCGATTTCAGCCGTGTGGAGAATGAGCCCATGAAGGAGGTGTATGTGTTTGAGGACAAGAACAATCCCAAAGCTCCCATTGTGGTTCACTTCCCCATGGTCAACCTCACCTTCAGAAAGTTCAAAGCCCCAGGTTAGTGGACACCAGCCCAACTACATTCTTAACGTTGTTGATAGTTGGACTATGAACATAGAAATATTGGGCTCCCTGGCATTTTGTTTTAATATCAGACATTTACATTGACTGGCAAGATCCAGGGTCTCCACTCTCATATATTAGATTCCCTGCATCTTTCAGTGTCCACCCTCGTCCCCTCGTTAAGCTCTTGGGTGTACTTGTGTTTTGGAAAAGCAAACCAGTGGATGTTTCAGCCCAGTTGTATCATAACCTCATCTTCCTGCTTGTTATTTGAAGGAGTCAAGCGAGAAGGGGAAGATGAATTGAAACAGGGAGAGGTGAACCAAGGACTCGCCATACCTCACCTCGCTTACCAAACTGGCCTACCAGCCTGAGGACTTCCAGAAGCTGATGGATCTTACTTGCTACAACGTCCTGAACAACCGCGACATCCTGCGGTCAGCTCAACGCAGAGCGCTACAGAGAGAGAGAACCTATGTGGACGGGAGCAAGGACCACCCCTGCTCCTGAACAGATCCTCCAAATTGTGTATTTTTGATAGGAAATAGAAATTATACATACAGGCATAGATGATGAAGTTTATACATAGATGTTTAATTTATGTCAAACTGTATGGCTACACTGGTTGAAACATATTCCATTTGTACATTTTCCTTGTGACTGGTCACACACAACAACAACAACAAAAACATCCAAATTTGTTGACTGCAGTACATCAGGTAATCATTTTCTTAGGGTCTATTAGTCACTTCATTGGATTAAAATAATGCAAATGTATTAAGATAAACACCATGGAAATATTAAGCTTAAGTAATTGTTGTTTAGTCATTGATTAATTTAGCAACTAATTTCATTTGGACAATTTGGAACCAGAAATATGTTAATCCTGTGTGATGAAATTAATAAAGTATCTTTGTAAAGCCTCGAACAGAAGCAGCTATTGAAATGTGTAAGTTACAGCAACCCCTATGGAATATCATGAAATTGCTGTTTATCCAGAATGTGGTAATGATGCAGCATTTCATGAAGTTTGAACCTTTGTGTGAAAAGATATCGGTCACAGCCAGGTCGTTGGCGCCTATTTTGATGACAGAGCCAAATTAAGATTTAGGAAATTTGAGTTATTCTGGAATTTGATCTAAGCATGCCAAATTTTAAAATTGTCACTGAAGCGGTTGAGATATTGTAACGCATAAGTTGCAGTGTCCTCTATGGATAGTTGTAGTGGCCCCTAAGTTATTCAGCTACTCTAAACTCTTACTGGCCTTAAATTCTGGTGGGGCTACAAACACATCAAGTTTCATGTGTACAGGTTCGCCTGGGTATCAATCCCCGAAAATCTCTGAGGATGGGCTGTGCCACTATAACACATTGGATATTTAAAGTCTAAAAAAAAATATTTTAGTCTATTTATATAGCACATTTTTAATGCAAAGCACATTTTATTTATGACAGGATATTTGGACCATTGCGGGTGGCATTGAGATGTTTTACAATAGTGGTGGGTTTTTTTTTTAGTGCAGTGGCAAATCTAATGCCAAGGCCTAAGGCACAGCATTAATACCTGGCTGGTTTCTCACCAATGATGCCAAGCCACTCAGCCAGGGAGACACGTGGCGCCCCACTGGGTGGTGTCGGTGATTAGGAAAAGGTGAGACAGGGGCCTGTACGGTCTTGCAGTAAGTAAAGTCAAAAAGTCAAAGTACACCGGTTTGCAGCTCAAGTCATAGCAACATGGCAACAACACGACAGGACAGTGCACCACAAAGGCTTTAGCCATAGAGCCTTAGCCAACATGCAAATTCATAAACAGATGTCATTATGTTTAAAAAATAGCACTAGTGTTCCACAACCCTGCTCTTCCCCTCTTAGTGTTATTCTATCTAATGGCATTAATTAGGGATGAATGAGCGTAGTTGAATATATTTAAGCCTAATCAGTGATTATGGTTCTTAGCATTTTGTCCAAGGTGACTTACAGTAGCATCAATAAACATTAGGCTACATGTGTGCGTGTGTGTGTGTGTGGCGGGGGGGCTGCTTTGGTGCTGAGGGTCTCGGGCTAGTAAAACATTGTCTGTTGACTGTCTTGGGCTAGTAAAAAATGCAAGGTTCCTGATCCATCATGTGCTTGGGTGGGTATGGTGATGGGTATTCAGGGGAGTTGGCGTCAGATCCTGGGGAGTTTGACTGGGTGGTGCATGGGGTGATGGGGTGGGGATGGTGATGGGAGATTAGGATTAGTTACCAGTCCTCCCAAACAATCTATATGCCCCCCTCCCTTTGCAAATTAGCAATCAGTGCAAATCATCAAAATTCACCCAAAATCATTTGTCATGCACAGACTTGGAAAATAGTTTAAAAGTATCAATATAAAACTTCACTGTCTATAATATACAATTAATTGCAGAAAACCAAGTGAAAGGCATGTTTGAGCAATAGCTGGGGTCATTATGGGGCAGGTGCTTCCATAAAAATGTGTATGAGATGGCGAATCATTGAGTATTGATGAGGTTCTTTTCCACATTTTTTTTTACTTCAGTTGCAAATATATACATTTTTTTTTTTTTTAACTATAATGGCAAATGACTATTTCTAATACATCAATTAAAAATATTTTAATATTTAAAATCTTGAAATATGATCTGTCCCTGAGTTCACTGTCCCCCCACGTTACAGTACTTCTTGAAAATCCTTCTGGACACACCCCAAAATGTTCTAGGCTCTCAGGAAGTAGAGCACCTACAAGGAGCTGAGTTTACCCTTAGTTTTACATGCAGCAGCCTGTTGTTGAGCTGGTCCAATATATTTTTTGTCGAGGTTTCCTAAAACGGCATTATTTGCTATGAATGTTCCGGATAGGCTAATGCGTGCAGCGAGAAAGACTTTACGGGGCAGGTGTCCGAATACAGGGCATTCCCAGGACGACAGGTGACAACTCTTTGCCAAGATATAGGGTGGCGCTTGCTACTTCAGTTTCAGACTGATATTGGTGACGCACCGAGAGGTAGGCTGCGATCATGCCCAAGGTAAGCAGGCAATAAGCCGTCGTAATCATAGTATAAAAAGACAGCCTGTCCACTGCATTAGACTATGCTGGGAATCGCATCGTTGATATCATTGACTACCTGATGTTAATCCAATCGGATCCTCCCTAACCTTTAATTCACGCAAAGATTGTTGCCTTGTCCTAGCCCAGGGGTCGGCCACTTTTACCAAATTATTATTGTATTATATGTATACAATGTATTATTTTTTTAATTTCAGAAGAGATAACGACGGTTAGGGACCGTTTGTTATTTATAAACGGGGCCACCGGAGTAAAATAGGGGAGGGTCATGTCTTTTTATTCTTTGTTGAGGGGAGGGTCACCTAACTTTTTTTTGTCTAGGAGGGGGGGTCACCCATCTTTTGTATTAATGAAAACAGCAAAAAATCAAAGTGGCTTGTTTGATTGTTGATTTCTGTCGGCATATAACGTTCTATTTCGTTCCATAGCGCTGTCAACATTGAACAATGAAAATAAAGGAGATTTCCTTTTTAGGTTTCTCACGCAAAATACGGAAAATGTCAACATCCGTCCCCACGTTGGAAGGGGTTGAGCAACAAAGTAGCCTACTTTATTCACGCCTAACAGCCTATATCCATTTGGTCAACTTTATCTAGCCCTAAAAAAGCTAAATTTAACTTTGGTTTACTTAGTTTACCGTGTAGCCTAGCCTAACTTTAAACAGTGTGCATGCTTATAAAGCATACTTGTGCTTCATTCATCCACACATCCAGCTCCTAACGTTTTGACAAGCATTTCTACCAATTGACCTTGTTCCTGCCCATCTCTAGCTTTGCTGTCTCCATCCTTTCTGTTTTTGTTGTTTGCAAAAATATATATAGTAGGCCCTATTTATTGGTAACCAGCAACAAGTGCAATTTGTTAATCGCTGTCATTCTCTCTCCTGCCAACAAAAATGTGTTACGTTCCAAGTAGTGCGTAACTCCAAGCAAAACTGTGATATCCATAACGCTAACTAAATACCCCATGGCATTGTGTTGACGTTATGGATGTGACAGTTTTGCGCGGAATTGCCCTGAAACGTGAGCGCAGGTTTGTCTTTATATTTTTCATATGTGAGAAAGATTTCTTACATGCAAGTGGAACCGAACAGGGTTAACACAGCAACTCGTTGCAGTGTGCGATATATAACGGGCAATAATGACACGCTGCACTGTTTGTAACAGTGCCTTTAGCATTGCCCATGGCGGGTTAAATGATAGCAAAAAACATGTTTAAGTGAGTTTAACTAGTGTCAATTCATGTACATGAAAAGTGAGTTTAACTATGGGCGTAGATTTAGGGTGGGACGCTAAGGACTAGTCCTAATCAATATTTTAAGATGACAAAATTGTCCCCACCAATATTTTAGCGAACTTATTTGTGCTGCTTATCATTCCGACAGCCAGCACAACAGTAAAAGAAACTTCGTCATATGATTTGCTGAAAAACAGAGGGGGAGGGGGAAGGGTTATCTGACATGCACGCTACAGTAGGCCTACACGCACGGAGAGTGTCAAAGCACAGGCTACTTGTTTGCACCGGCAGTCAAGCGAGCGGGTGTGTCAACGACAACGGTAAGTTAGGGCTGTCTGCCAAGCCTATCCCAAAAAAGGCCAGAGTAAAACATTGTGATATTCCCTTTGCCCTTCAGCATGTACATGTTTGCCCCTTTTTGTGATTTGTAGATCAGCTTTGCCACCCAAAAATACGAAGCTTTTTCATTGAGTCTAGGCAAAATAATTAGCCATACAAACTGGCAACTGGTGACCAGGCTTTCAAATGCGGATTTTACTGTTTAAAATAGCATATTACCCAGGATATTGTCACAGCTAACCTAGCTTCTGTAATCTTTCAACCAAAGTTAGGAGTCATGTTGAATAAGGGTGTGCTGCACGGGCAGTCACATAGGCTATAGTCATTATCACTGACTGTTAGGCTAATTGGGCTACCAATCTTGCAGTCGCAATAAACAATGGATCCGAGATATTTTCCTGTTCCTATATTCTGTTTATGTAGGCTAATGTATTTGTGAATGTAGCCTGCACAATGCAAAGAAATAAAAGATAAACTGGTGCATTTCCATAGGCCTACTCATAGAAATGAACATTGCGAGACACTTATCTCTTCTATGATCTCATCCCATAAAGATTTTCTTTGACTTGTTAGTTTTTTTTTAACATTTATTTTATCTAATGATATAGCAAACATGATTAATTGAATCCACATGTCCTTGCGAAACTATTTTTCAGCATTCACGTTCCTCTTAAAGTGACAGGCACTCAATTAGATTTACACACCAAATGTGATGATATAGACAAGTGTAGCCTAATAATTTAAATATCAATATGATGTAATCAAATTACTAAATATGTTTAGCTATTAGTAATCATGCAGATCATAAAATACTATAAATAATTCTCAATATACATTTATAGTTTATATGAATTGCAAAATATGAAAAAGAAACCTATGACAACCATCACTTTCTATGTGTGTGTGTGTGTGTGTAGGGTCAATCAAATTCTATGATTGCCACTGATGTGAATGATCTCACAAATCAGAGTGGAGTGCACGCACATCTCCAAATTTAAACAGGTGCTGGGTATAAGGCTTAGCCGACAGGGATACCTGACGAAGACCTCTGGTCGAAACGTTGTACTAATAAACCACTCTGGGAGCTTATAGAAACAGTGTGCGGGTATCTTTTTATTTTTCAATGATCTCACAAATCACACAAACCAAATCAAATTTTAAAAAATCGCAATAGTATCGAAATCGAGATTCTTCACTTGCTATTGGTATTGAAACAATAATGTTGGTATCGTGATAACAGGAGTTGTGGATGTGTCCCCACCAAAGCTGAGACCAAACCTACGCCCTTGAACTAGTGTCAATTCATGAAAAGACGAAACTACAAAAATCTACATTGGTGTACTGACTAGACATTACATTAGGCCTATTTATTTATTTATTTATTATTATTATTATTATTTTATTATTATTATTATTTTATTATTATTATTTATTTTATTTTTATTTATTAATTTTTTTTGGGGGGGGGGGGGGAGGGACTTCGTGATACCTCCCTGAAATGACTTTTTGCAGATGTCTGTTAACTGTAGGCTATGTTATTTGCACACCTATGAAGAAGATCCATTTTTTTGGCCGTATCACACTTGTATAGGCCTATTAATTCGCCGAACTCGTTGTGAAGTTTAAATGAACGGTCACGTTGCATCCGAGCTGTAAAATGCAGACGTTCAGAACATGGCAACATTGTAGCATATGACGGAGGTGGCTTTTAGCTAGATGGATGACAGCAGGCTAAGTAAAATAGTGATGTTTCAAAACTAAGGTTCATCAGAATCTTGGGATACGCCCGCTTGACAACGGGAGAGATAGAACTAACGACTGGCCTTTGGCCGTAGCAACCATCCATTTAGAACTAGTAACGGCAGTTTGTCCTGCAAGTTGAGAAATTAGTTGATATGTGTTGGAAGAAAGTAGTTCTACAAACAAGACAAGTTTTAGCGATTAAAACTTTTAAATTGTCACGGGAAATGAGCACAATGCAAGTGGCAACAGTGGAATAAGCAGGGACTCCACGGTGGTCTGTTCAGAAGTTAATGCACTTATGAGGTTTAAACAACCTCGACCGTCCATTAACTTCTGTGAACAGACCACCGTGTCGTCCATTATCCCTTACTTAACTTCCGGGAACTATTTGAGGCTTCCATTAGCTGCCATTGTTGGAAAAAATGGAACATTAGCGTCAATGGAGTTGTCGCAAATCTACCTTTACTATGGCTCTGGGTAGACCTATATTTTCATTCCGTTTTCAATGGCAAATGCCAAAACAACCACCAGTGGACAAAAAGAGTATAAGGCCTACATGTGTACTGTTAAGACTCGCCATAGAGAATGAATGGGGAAATTAGGCTACGGAGTTTATAGTTTGACGATGTCGTAGGCTACTCCCGTCAGTCCCGGCATCATGGGGGGGGTGGGGGGGCCGGGCCCGTCCTGGATGAGCTTGGCTGCACCAAACATGGAGGTATTGGCACCAACCAACCCCACTTCCCCACATAGAGCTTTTTACCGCTCCAGGGCCGAAGTTATCATAACTTTGGGGCTAACTCCTTAACACTCTATCTGAAAGTGGTTAGCAAATGAACGAGGATATTGGTTTTATCTGCGGATTTATTTTTGCATTATTTTGAATATGACTCGCTCAAGACTCAACAGCACGTCTACTTTTTCCACACGCATCTCAGTTCTAACACACATATCTCCTCTCGCTTTCTCTCTCTCCATCCCTGCGCACGGTGCTCTCTTAAAGGAGCTGCACCATTTTACAACAATTGCATCTACATTTTCATATTAGAATGTTTTGTCAAGTGTATCGTGATCAATTTAAGTTCCCGTGCCCCCCCTGGAAGGTGTAATGCCCGTCCGTGAATTTGTGTCTGCCGCCGGGTCTGACTCCCGTGCGGGCCGGATGCAGACATGTTTTGGAGGGCCACCCAAAATGCGGGCCGTAGTTTGGGGACCACTGGTCTAGTTAAAACTAGGGAAAGCGATGCTGGATGATGTTGCGTCTGTTTAGCCTTTAGTTTCTTAGCAGACGGTTTTGACCAACGCTTGCTATGTCACCAAAACGAAATACAAAAAGAAGAATTTTGAACCTGACTTTGTTCAATGTTAAGATTTCTGTACTTCTGTACAAATGATTGCATATTTTATTAGATAATTGATAAATTACATGTAATGTTTCACAAAACTTCCAATACAAAACATTAGTGGCATAATGTAAATAATCAGCTCTATTAGTTAAGATTCAATATATCTCTGCATAAGCGTATAGACATAAACAGGGTGATAACAAGCTAATACCAATGGAATGCTATCACTTATTTCCTACCTCTAGGGTGGTATATACATTGCCAAAAATTACTATGAGACTTCCCCTCAGATGGTATGACCAACCTCTCTGGCTTAATGGGAGAGAGAGAGGAAGAGGGTGCGTGAGTATGAGCGATAAAGATAGAGAGGCTGTGTGTGTGTGTGTTTGTGTGTTTGTGAGAGAGACAGAGATAGAGCAGGCCTCAACCATAAACAGATAATTTCCCACTTCACTCTGTGCATTTCATGTGCACATACATCAGAAATAATGAAATAGCCTACACAAATACATCAAACACATAGCAGCTACTTCACAGTTTCAGTTTAAAGAATATTCAAGAGTTTGGAAGTAAAATTGATGTTGAAATATTTATTAAAGCAATACTCCACCGTTTGGGGAAATACACTCATTTTCCACCTCCCCTCGAGTTAAACAATTGAGTTTGACCTTTCTCCAGTTTATCCAGCCGTTCTCTGAGTCTGACAGTAGCACTTTTAGCTCCAGCTCATTGAATCAGATTAGACCGCTAGCATCTCTCCTATAAAATTATTATTATCATTGTATAATAGGGCTGTCACTTTTGTGAAAAAATCCTGTTCGATTTTTGAGACATCGAGACAAAAAAAATCGATTTTTTTTTATGTCTAAAGACGTTTTCATTTTCAACGCCAGATATAGGCCAATCCGCAAACAATTAACAGGCATTAGTACGAACGTAAAGAGGGCGCTTGTAGACGCAAGCCAGCAATATTTCTGATGATTTATTGGCGTGAAGTTTCGTGCACAATGACAAACAGGAGTGCAACATTCTCGAAAAAACAATAAGCCGAGTGGACTGCCACTACATCAGTGACAAACATGACTGCAGGCTTCAACGTAGCGGTGTCTGTGTTTACGATTAGAAATGTCAAACAAATTTCGCCTACGTAGAACTCGATTGCACAGTTTGCATAGCGCTTTGTTCTTCTCCATAGTTTGATATATATTCCACATCGAACTCCTCAAGTTATTAGGGCCTATCACTCATCTCTCTACATGTCGCACAGGTTGATCGCGTTGTCCTCCATTTTTTGGCAAAACACGAGCAGCACAGCAGCTGATTGAAACAGCTGTTTCCGGTGCGTAAAATGGGTGGGAATTTTCTTTTTAGCTTTTGCAATGCTTACTGCACTTCGGAATTCTTTTATATTCTTATATTCTTGTTTGTGATTTTGTTACATCTATCTTTTTTATTTGTTTAATCCGTTCAAAATTAATAGTGTATATTTGGTTAAAATCGATTCCCTATTTTAGTTTTCGAAACTTGTGTTGTTTGGTCCAATCGATTTTCGAACATAAAGTGACAGCCCTATTGTATAACCATTTGTGTAAGCAGAAATATTGTTGTGCTGAGTTCTAAGAAAAGAGAGTTAAAGTTAAATGTTGTTGTGCTAAGTTCTAAGAAAAGATAGTTCAAGTTAAATGTTGTTGTGCTGAGTTCTAAGAACAGAGAGTACAAGTTAAGTGTGCACCCAGACAGACAGGAACTGCACCCTGTCTGTGTGTGTGTGTGTGTGGGTGAGTATGTCACAATAGACCTCTGAAGTTCGCCTACAAAAAAGCTACCATCTTTGTCCATATAAGGAGATCTGGTATCTTGAGATTTTTCCTATGGGAAAATAACATGGGGATTTTGAATTATCACACCTGTTAAACTCTCCCGGGGACGACAAAATCGGAAATGCAGACGTTTTCCCAAACACACTTTTGTCATCTGCCTTCGAGTAGACACTGTGATCTCCGGTTTGTGAAGGCGGCACACTTTGATTTTTTGCTACCCCAGAGCTAACGTGCAATGCAACTTGTGCAATGCAACTAAGTGTGCCGTCCGCACGTACCAGTGATCACAGTATCCACTCGAAGGCAGAGGACAAAAGTGTGTTCAGGAAAACGTCTGCATTTCAGACTTTTTCATCCCTGCAAGAGTTTAACAGGTGTGATAATTCAAAATCCCCATGTTATTTTCCCATAGAAAAAATGGCCAGATACTGGATCTCAAAGATGGCAGCTTTTTTGTAGGCGAACTTCAGAGGTCTATGAAGTCACTATGTCTTGCTTCCTATTTTCTGTGTGCATCTGTACAATAAAAGACACAGCTTTTGGGCTGCAGAGTCAGAGACTGATGGTGTGAGGAATTCTTCCTTACATTAGCAGGCTCTCCTCTTGGTACCAGAGTTTGTGGGCAAAGCCATACTACGTGTTGTGGTTCTTGTATCTATATGCAGAGCCGGACAGTAACGGAGTACATTTACTTGAGTACAGTACTTGAGTACAATTTTGAGGGATCTGTACTTTACTCGAGTATCATTTTTGGGGAGTACTCATGACTTTACTTAAGTACATTTGAGAGGCAAATATTGAACTCTTTACTCCACTACATTTCTATCCATAACCGTGAGGTCCCGTTACTTCTTCTAAAAAGAAGGAAAAAAGAAAAATCTATCAGCAATCACCTTCAGCTTTCCGCCAAAGTCAACTCCATGGTCAGATTTAGATAAGAGACAAAACCATGGACGAAACAATGGATGAAGACGCAGCAGGTCCATCCCGGGAATGTGCCAACCTGTGGCCCCACCTCGCCAGACTATTTCATTTTTCTGAACAAGTTAATGATAGTTTTTGCCTTAAGTGTTTCAATTACAAAATAGTATTTTGTATTTGAAATACATATTTTAAATACATGTATTAGAAATACTGCCCATTCCTAGCAACATGGTAAAAAGATGAAAATGACTTGATTTTACTTTCAATTCATTAACATTCATTCATTAACATTAACATTTTTCATAACTCTATGTAGGACGTTTCTGTACATAAATGTAAGCACTGTGGCAGTAATATATTTCAATATTTGAAAAAAAAAAAAAAATGTAGGCTACTCTTGTACTCTTGATACTCAAGTACTTTTAAAAACAAGTACTTCAGTACTTGTAGACAGTAGACATCTGACTGTTGTACTTTTACTTGTACTTGAGTAAAATTTAGCAAAGGGTATCTGTACTTTTACTCAAGTAATGAAGCTGTGTACTCTGTCCGCCTCTGTCTATATGTTGGGGTTAAATTCCCTGACAGTTACCAACAATGTTAACAACAAACTGAGCTTCACTGCTGCAAACAAAGTTGCCTATATGCTTCGCCATATAACGAACCAGCTAGCCTTGTGATAACAAAATCTTTACCTTTTGTTTAGTCCACTGAAAGTCATCCACATATCAAACGATTAAATACACAGTTATGGAGGAATTGTTTTGGGGAAGCAGTTGCACCCGCTTTTGCTGCCTTTAAGCCACGCCACGCTCTTCATCTAGGCATGCGACATCATTAAGAAAAGGACACGCCACTGTAAAGAAACGGATAGGCTAAAGCAGTGGTCCCCAAACTTTTTCTTCCGAGGGCCAGCTCACTATGCCTGGCTCTAAGAGAGGGCCAGAGACTCTTGAGTATATTAGTAACCATAAATAGCTTAGTGCTGTGAACAACAGCAGTCTACCTTAGTTGAATATTCCATTCCATTTAATCATAGGCTGCAATTTAATACCATTGTTAGCTGTGTTTATATTGCAATCATGCCATATCAGTGTAAAATGTAGCTCAAATGAAATAATAATAATAAAAAAATAGCATTCCCAATAGTATTAGCAGGGAGTCCCAAAAGTGTATTTTATTAAAAATGTGTGAACTCTGAACTCTGTGTCTTTGCATACACAGCTCAAGTTGTGAACAAGCAATATCCTACAAATAATTTGAAGTTCTCAAACTATGAGAGTTTTATAAAGTGCTGGCAAAAACATCTGAAATTACCACTTTCACTCACCTGATGAGAACTTTGTGAATTTGTATGAACGAGTGTATTAATGAGTGAATAAAAAATAGAAATAAGTATCCCAGAAAGTCCCAGAAATATGACTTGAATAGAAGTTAGTTAGTTATTAACAATTAATTGATAAACTTGTAGAATACTTTGAGCACTGATGCAGTCAGCATAGGCCTCTTACATTGTTTGCAGGTAGGTAGGCCTACATTTCATTCCGTTTTCGATGGCAAACGCGAAACAGCGCCAAAACAACCACCAGTGGACAAAAAGTATTACATGTGTACTTTTAATACTCGCCATAGAGAATGAATGGGGGAAATTACGGAGGTTATAGTTTGACGATGTCGTACTGCCATGCGGGCCAGATGCTATATACCACGGACATGTTTTGGGGGGCCGTAGTTTGGGGACCACTGGGCTAAAGTATGATTACCGTATTTGACTTTGGGCTGTATTTTGCACACTTGCGCATGGCATAAAACTCGTTTTCCACCCGGCGCGAAGTTTAATTCCTTATTTTGCACGTTAAATTTTTAAACAATGCGCCCAGGGGTGTGGCAATTAACAACTTAGGGAGTGGCTTAGCGCATTGTCTAAAAATCGCTATTGTACACCTGGTCAGAAGTCTATGGTGAGTTAAATATGTTATTTTAAGAGCGCATTGTCAACAGTCATATTGGCGGGTGCACCTATCATCCATGAACGCACACCAGCCACGTCCAAGCAAAACATTACAAATTGCACGATTACAATAGGAAACATAATTACAATAAAGATATTACGAAATACTGTACATCTCATGATGAGTAGTTATTCAGCATCATTTGCAAATTGGTAATGACGGTTAGAAGTGATTAGGGGAGAGGCGAGAGACACGTATGGAGCACAGCTGAAGACGCACTGTCACGAGTTATGAGCAACTCCTCTGCAGGATAATCATTTGAGCAATATTAGGGTAAGTGTTGCTTTTTCCAGTCTCTGTTTTCGATGGTAACCCATTGTCAGTTAAAGGAGAATTCCGGTGTGATATTGACCTAAAGTGTATTGAAACATGATACCGAGTGTGAACGTATGTCTCATAGCCCATCTCGGCTTGTCCCCTGCACTCCAAAAATCTGGAAGCTAGTTAGCCGATGCTACCAACAGCTTTTTCAATAGTGGTGCTTCGGCATCGGGCTAGCCATGCAAATAAATCACTGTTTTACACCCATTTACGAGGCTCAATGTATCTCCACACTTCATTGGTAGACTTCCGAGGGCCCTGACATTTAAAACGAGACATTGAGAACTTTGAAAAAGCACTGGTAGTTTACTTACAAGATGATTTATACAGACAGTATCTTCGAAGTTTAGCGTTTTGCAGCCATCTTGAATTTAGTCCACGATAAGTCGAAAGCAAAGCAGTAAGAATTAACAGGTATGATAAGGGATCAGATTCCAAAAAATAATTCAGTGGAAATGCATGGATTCCAGTTTCTTCCAGTAGCAGCAACTGGAATCCATGCATTTCCACTGAATTATATAATTCAGTAATTTTTTCAAAATTTTTTGAGACCTAAGTGCGTGGGCCCTGGTTGAATTGACGTGGAATGACCCATCTCATCTACAAGTAATATGCTTTCAGGAAATATATAGTTTAGGGTATTTAGTCTGTTTTCCATAGACATTATAGGCTAAAAATGTATCCGCTTTACACTAGATTCGCCTGTACAGAATATAGGGCAATGTATGTGCATGGCATGGAGGAAGATGGGAAATGTCTTAAATTGTGTTGACTATACTCCAGAGGGTTTTGTGCTTTCAGAAAATATATAGTTTAGGGTGTTTAATTTGCTTTCCCTAGACAGTATATGTCAAAATGTGTCCACTTTACACTAGATTTGCCTATACAGAATAGAGGCCAATGTATTGTGCATTGCATGGAGGAAGATGGGACATGTCCTATTTGGTGTCATATCACTTCTAGAGGTTATATGCTTTTAGAAAATATATAGTTTATGATGTTTAATTTGTTTCCCTTAATAGTGCAGGCCAAAATGTATCAGCTGTTCACTTGATTCGCCTATACAGAATAGAGGAGTATGTATTATGCATGGTATGGAGGAAGATGGGACATAAGTTGATTAATGGTATATTTCATGTAGGGCATATGCTTGTAGAATATGTATAATTTTGGCTGATCTATGATTTTGGTAAAACCATGACCCATGCATAGGCATGCACTTCAATTATTAATCTTAAACTATATTTATTAGTATAACATGCGCCTTTTGGCAGACGTCACAACAATAGTCACCTCTTTGGAGGCTAGCTGCAGTTATCTGCACCTGTCTGTCGAATTTGGACATTATCATGTCCATCTTCAACTTTGTCTTTACAATTTTCCTTCATTCATTCACTTACATAAACATACTGTGCTGTCTGATTACTGTTTTAGCCAAAATTGTGCAAAGTAAAGAGGCATCATACAGGCCCCTCTGATTGGACAGTCTCAACAGATCAGTCAACCCCCCGGGCAAGAGGTCAATTACTATAAGTCTATAAGTCTTGGAAAATGATACTTTGATGACTTTGACTTTGATTTGACTGATACTTTCGTGTGATATACTGTATATGATTCAGTGACCTCTAAATCAGACCACCAAAAAACACTTTCCTAGGCTGAATAATGCTTAACTATATGTTTGTACAACTTTAACATTGTGGAACACTTAAATGCAAAAACACACTGGCTCTATTTAAAGACTGAACAACCATTTCCATTGATTCAAAGGGCCAAAATAAAAAAAATAGACACCAATTAGCAACAAACAAGTCTGAAATAAGCCTGAGAAATGTAACTCTTTGAAAATAAAAGAATGTTCCTCAACAATGCAATATTCTAAAATTCCATGTTAAGTTAGATGGGATCAGATATTCTTTAGAATGCTTATTTTACAACATTCTAATTACAGTTTTGTCAGTATTTGCTGAAGGATAATGCCTAAAACAACCCTCATTTTAACATATTTCCACCAACTGGATTTTCATGGACTTTTACTATGGTGTTTAGATCACCAATTGAAGTATAAAAATGTAAAAAATAAATTCTGTTGCAATTAGTTTTGGGTCAGACCTTACTTTGCCTGGACTAATATGCATCTGAGGGGTATTTCAGAAAACCAATTAAGTTGAGATTTTTTTGTTATCCTGGCTGAATTTAGTTTTGACTTGGTTTCAGAAAAGAAATGTCAAATAAGTTACCATGGGGATTTATTCTGTGCAGCTAGCCAGACCTAGTTAATTCGAAATATGTTGTTATACTGGTTCAGACCGCTGTCTCTCCACTAGATTCCATGTATGCATACTAGTATATACAGCTTTGGGAAAAAATTAAGAGACCACTGTACATTTTTTTGATGTCATTCTACAGTTGCTGAGTGACATTCGAATGAGTTGACAATCATATTCAAATTTGCACATTTTAATATGAAATATTATGAAAAATGTGCAGTGGTCTTTTAATTGTTTTCTAGAGCTGTATACTTATTTGCTTGCAAAACACCACAGATAGTCTATATAATGCCATGGGGTTATCATTTTAATTGTGAGAGCCTAGCTATTTTGTTATTATTAACATAGTTGCTGCTTGCTTCTTCTGTTGATAGGACCTTTGATGAATAGCCTATGCAGTAGTTGACTGGAAATGGAGGGCACATTTTCAAAGCTGTTTTCAATGAATTTGGTGATAAAGACAAAGGGCCCTATCATAACAGTCAAAAGTGCATAGTCACTCGTCAAAAGCTTATTCAAATTTAGTAGGATGTGTCCAGTCCACATTGGGAGGGTTTTCATTATCAAACGTCGAGCGCATGGCGCAACAAGGTATTCCTAGGTTTTTTAATTAGCCATGGGTGTGTTAGGGGCGTAACATCATTTAAACCAATGAGAATGACATCTGTCGCAAAGCGCAATGTCAAATAAATGCATCAGTATTTTGACATTCAGCGGCGCATTTGAAGGAGGCTGCTTGCGAGACCGTATGGGATAGTCATTCCACTAAACCATGCTTTACTAAAACCTAGCTACCACAGGTTACTCTATACAACCACAGGTGGCAGTGTGGTGACTCTATACAAAACATATTGATGTCAATGGTGCATTTTGCCCATGTTCGTGGTGGAAAGTGAAAAAGAAAGATTTGCATAAGACAAGTCAAATTGGTGTTTTTAAAAAGAAAAGATCATGAAGAATAAAGAAAATAATATTTAACAAATCTTTGTATATTCCCACAAGGTGTTTAGGTGCTCTGAAAATGAGAACCAAAATGATTTTTTAGACTTCTAAGGTCTGCTGTTCAGACCCTGAAGGAATTTATTTTCTGTTCATTGTTTTTTGTGAGAGTGTTTCTACTTATCTCAGTAAGGAAAATAAATCAAGAGCCTATGTTGAGTACAAATATGTCTTCTGAAGGCTTAAACAGAGCCCAGCCAAAAACTCCAATAAAATTTGTATCAACTTTGAGGGACAGCTATGACCATGCAGGATTATCCAGACCAAACGTGACGATTTTGCTACATACTATTCCTATTTATGTACCACCATGCAAAATTTGAGCCTCCTACATGGTTTAGTTATTGCGCTGTGGGCTTGTGAACTTTGACAAAAAAAAGAGGCTGGACAAAATCGACACCCCCCTCCCCCTGTAAAACTGGCTGTATCTTGGAAAGTTTTGATCTTACATAAGAGTAATTTTACAGTGTGTCTCCTGAGTAACATAGGTACACCTGGTAATTTTTTCAGAATTTTTTGAGGCCTAAGTGCGTGGGCTCTGGTTGAACTGACGTGGAATGACCCAGATATAACACCAGTTAAGACATGTCTCATCTTCCTCCATGCCATGCACAACACATTGCCCTCTATTCTGCATTAGGCGAATCTAATGTACAGTGGATACATTTTGGCATGTATAGTCAAGGGAAAACAAATTAAACACCCTAAACTATATATTTTCTGAAAGCATATACCCTTTAGATGATATATTACACAATTTAAGACATTTCTCATCTTCCTCCATGCCATGCACAATACATTGCCCTATATTCTATATAGGCGAATCTTGTGTAAAGCGGATACATTTTAGCCTATACTGTCTATGGAAAACAAATTAAACACCCTAAACTATATATTTTCTAAAAGCATATGCCCTCTAGATGAAATATGATACCAGTCCATATGTGCCTCTCGCCTATTCACTTTTAACTGTCATTAACAATTTGCAAATTATGGTGAATGGTGAAACTACTCATTGTGAGACGTATTTTCTGATATCTTTATTATAATTATTGTTCCCCATTGTAAACATGTAATTTGTAATGTTTTGCATGGATGTGCGCTGGTGCACGTTCCTGTGGACGAGAAAAGCAGGGTGTAGTTGTGCACCCACCCAACCCGCTGTTGATAATGCACTCTTAAAATAACATATAAACAACTCGCTATGGATTTCTGACCAGGTATTTCTTGGTCAGTGGCGTAATGCGTTTTAGGTGGTGTACGATAGTAATTTTTAGATAATGCGCTAGACCCCTCCTTAGGTCGTTAATGGCTACATCCCTTGGTGCGTTGCTCAATAAAAGAAATGACGAAAAACTCGAGTGTACAATAGAAATATGTGTTGCATCATGATGATTATACACTTTGCGCCGTGCTGTTGACTGTCATGATAGGGCCCATAGCCATTATAACCTCTTAGCAGCCATTTTGGTGGCCATCATTTCTCAAGGTCAGATTTTACTAGATTTTTAGTGTGTCGTTTAGCATTTCTAACAGTACCAGAATCCATAAAAAAAACCTTTTGTATCAATTTTTTTGATGTTGAACCCTATATTGACCCGCCTAAAGTTACTCAATAAAGAATCTCAATATTATCACAAATGTGGGCAAATTTCTAAGTCAGCCCAAGTCAGTTATGATGTCATCACATCACCAAAAGTATTGGTTTTACCAAAAATATTTGTCAATTTTTTAAACTACAAAAATACATACCTATAAAGTATTTTGATACAAAATACGAAGCCGTTTTTTTCAACCCAGTCAAATATAAATTACGAATATACAATATATTTTGTATTTGAAATATGGAATACATGTAATAAATACTGCTCATCCCTGTAGGCATCACTTGTTCTGAGATACCATGTTTGTTTCAGGAGATATAATAAAGAATATAGGCGTAATTCAGTTATAGTGGAACATTTAATGGTTGCCACGGCGACCATTAGGGTTTTTTGATAATGGTTTTATATCTGAAAATGTTCAGGGCTCCAAACTGTACAAGTTCACCAAGTTTCATGCCTTTATGAAAGATTTTGACCTAATTTTCACATATCCCCTGTACTATGAAAGTTCAATAAAACTGCCAAAGGTGCAGCTTTTCGCCATTGACCTATGCACAAATCATTCCAATTTTGACAATGTTCCACCACTTGGATTTTCATGGACTTTTGGTATGTGATATGGGAAGGTTTCATGAACTGAATACAACACAAATAATTTCTGTTGCAATTAGTTTTGGGTTGGGTGTTTTTTTCTCACAGATTGCCTGGACTATATGAACATGTTGTCACAGGCCTGTTGCTGAAGAATAACATGTTTTAACCATATAAAAATATCTCGCAGCTCCAATGAAGACCAAAAGACTTCTCTCTGGATTGTGCTGCTACATGCAAAGTAGCTGAACAAGTGAAGATTATGGCAAAAACATAATACTGAATTGTGATCGACTTGTGAATTGTGTTTGTTTTCTCCTCTGTGCCGCTTAGCTGGAGGCTGTGCCGTATTGGAGACTCTCTGTGACTGTCCTGCGAGCTAAACTTCTCCACTCGCATGACTACTGTGAGTCAAAAAACTCACAAAATGTGGTTTTGCAATCTGAAATAATGTGACTAGCATTTAGATTTTCATGTGAGGGAGCAGGCTGCAGTTTTTCTTTCTGCAAAAATTTCAAAAGAAAAGGGGGGAAAACTCATGAAACTTATGTGAAATATGTCATGCATGGAAATATCATGGAAATATTAGTTAGTTAGTTAGTTAGTCAGTCAGTGACTAGACAACAGCCTTGACCATATCTGTTATCACCGGCCATCGCAGAAAACGGCATCATGCCAAAAGGGGCAGAAATCTGCTTAACCTCCAGCAACTTAAACGGTCCTCACCTACAGAAACCTCCTTCTCCATGGGCTTGTGGAACTGCCAATCCGCAGTCAACAAAACAGACTTCATAGCTGGCTATGCCAACCACTTTTCGTTGGAACTCCTTGCTCTGACTGAGACTTGGATCAAACCAGAGAACACTGCCACCCCGGCTGCACTCTCCACTAACTTTACACTATCCCACACCCCTCGCCCATCTGGACGAGGAGGTGGGACGGGCCTGCTGATCTCCAACAAATGGAGATTCACCCCGCTACTGCCTTCAAACAAATATGTCTCATTCAAATTCCATGCCATCACAGTGATCGCCCCAGCAAAACTCTACGTGCTGGTCATCTACCGCCCTCCTCTTCTCAGCCAGCATCACTGCTGCTAAGTAGGCTTTCTATAATGACAAAATCAACAGCGCTACAGACACTCAAACTTTTCTCAACCTTCAAATCGCTACTCAACCCTCAGCTGCCTCCTCCATCCAACCTTACTGCGGATACCCTTGCCTCATTTTTTACAAACAAAGTGGCGGCAATCAGCAGTCAATTCTCTACATGCCCACACAACGCATCTGACTCAGATACCGCACTCTTACAACCTCTAGGGGCTGCTGGAACATCTTTTTCAGCATTCGCGCCTCTCTCCGAGAGTGAACTATCTAGACTCCTGACATGTAGCCGTCCTACCACATGCTCACTGGACCCTATACCTACGAGCCTACTTCAGTCCATCAGCCCGACCATCGCACCAGCTATCACACATGTGATAAATGCCTCGCTAACCTCCGGCACGTTTCCAACAACGTTCAAAATGGCCCGGGTAACACCATTACTTAAGAAAGCTTCTCAAAAAGGGTTCAAAAGCTTCTCAAAAAGGGTTCAAAAGCGGCCACTCTACCGAAACGGCTCTGCCTGTCTGTAACAGAAGCCTTAAAAGAAGCCTGGGCGACCGCTCGGTCATCAGTACTCATTCTGCTTGACTTATCGGCTGCCTTTGACACGGTTAATCACCGCATCCTTCTCTCTATACTCGCTAACATGGGAATCTCCGGTTCTGCTCTCTCCTGGTTTGAATCCTACCTCACAGGACGCTCGTTTAACATATCATGGCTTGGTCAGCTATCTGCACCTCACCATCTCACCACAGGGGTCCCCCAGGGCTCAGTGCTGGGCCCCCTTCTCTTTGCTATCTACACCACCTCCTTAGGACAGATTATCTGTTCGCATTGCTTCTCATACCACTGCTATGCAGACGACACACAGCTCTATCTGTCCTTTCCACCTGATGACCCCTTGGTTTCAGCACGGATTGCCTCTCAGACATAGCTACATGGATGAAGGCACACCACCTCCAGCTGAACCTCTAAGACTGAACTGCTGGTTCTCCCAGCTAAACCTACCATACACCACGACATCAACATAAAATTGGCTCCCTGTCTGTTTCACCTACCAGGACTGCAAGAAATCTAGGAGTTGTTCTCGACAACCAACTAACCTTCTCAGATCAGGTTGCCTCAGTTGCCCGGCCATGCCGTTTCGCACTCTACAACATACGGAAAATCAGGACTTACTTGACTCAAGATGCTACCCAACTTCTGGTTCAGGCAATAGTCATCTCACGACTCGACTACTGCATTGCCCTCCTGACAGGTCTCCCAGTCTGCGCAGTGAAACCCCTTCAAATGATCCAGAACGCAGCGGCGCGCCTGGTCTACAACCAACCCAAAAGGGCACATGTTATCCCACTGATTATCCAGCTACACTGGCTACCTATGGCGGCCCGCATCAAATTCAAGGCTCTAACGCTTGCCTACAAAGTAGTCTCCGGTTCTGCTCCCGCCTACTTGAATGCCCTTATACAGACATACGCTACCTCTAGACCGCTGTGCTCCTCAGACGAACGACGTCTAGCTCTACCACTGGTACGCTCAGGCCAATCCAAACTTTTCTCATCTGTTGTTCCTCGTTGGTGGAACACACTGCCAGTTCCTACAAGGGCAAGGACATCCCTCTCCATTTTCAAAAAACTCCTGAAGACCCAGCTCTTTAGATCTCCTCTTATAAGCACCACTTACAACTAGTCTTGCTGATCATAGCACTTACCAGCCATCTTGAACTGACACGTGCACTCACTGATGCACTTATTCTTACTGTACTCTACCATTTTTTTTTAAATTGTCCAAAAATTGTTGAGAATTGCTTTAAAACTTAAACTGTTTACCATGTTGTTAGTCGCTTTGGCTAAAAATGTGTCAGCCAAATGTAATGTAATGTAATGAGAGAAACAGGGAGGTGAAGGGAGAAAAAACAGAGGAAGAGAGAAACAGGGAGGTGAAGGGAGAGAAACAGGGAGATGGAGGGAGAGAGAAACAGGGAGATGGAGGGAGAGAGAAACAGGGAGGTGGGGAGAGAGAAACAGGTAGATAGAGGGAGAGAGAAACAGGGAGATAGAGGGAGAGAGAAACAGATACTGACGAACTGATATAATGTATACTCCATTTGGCTCCCTTTCCATTGGTTCTCTTCAGGGTCGGAGTCGGATTGCTACGTGATTCTGAAGCTGCCCACATCATCTGCTCGCTCTCATCGCACCCAGACAGTGCCCAACAGCAACAACCCAGAGTGGAACGAGACCTTCCACTTCCGCATCCACAGCCACGTCAAGGTCTGATCTTCACATGCGTTTTATACCTTTCCTCAAGTTAAAGTCAAGTTATTTATTTGTCACAGTACCCTCCAGAATTATTGGCACCTCTGTTAAGTTGACTAAAAACAGGTATAAAAAATAATCTGTTGGTGATTTATTGTTATCTCACAATGAAAAGAATTAGGAAAAATCCAACTTTGAAGGGAAGCAAAATCTCAGAAATAAATAAATATTTTTAACAAAAACAAGTCGCTCACAATTATTGGCACCCCTGTTTGTAATACCTTCTTAATCCATTCTCCCTTTGCCAATAAAACAGCTTGTAATATTCTCCTATGACACCCCATAAAATTGGAGAATACAAAGCAAAGGATTTAAGACCATTCGTCTTTACAAAATCTTCTTTTCTATGGAGTAGATCAGGGGACTGAGATGGCAATGTCCGAAGCTTGATTTTGTGTTCAGTAAACCATATTTGTTTTGATCTGGACATTTGTTTTGGTTCATTGATCTGATGAATGATCCAACCATGACCAACTTTTAGTCTCTTGGCAGAGATTGACCGATTTCCTTTGGGAATAAAAACAGCCCCACAATAGCACATCCCCTCCACCATAATTCTCATAAGACATGGGGTTCTTTTCAATATAGTCATTCTTCTAGGTATGCCAAACACACCTAAAGTGTTTCTATCCAAATTTTCATTTCAGACCACATTTCCAGACAAAGTCACTGTACCATTCAGTAACTCCTGCTGTTTACATTGGTACTGTAATTCAATGACTGGACAGGCTTTTTACTTGGCATGCCCTCTAAATAATCTATTAGCAGTGAGGTCACTTTTGAAGTTTTGAAGTTAGCCTGGTCCCGACCAGGGTTAATTAATTCTAATGTTAATTATGTTGTCTTATTGGTCCAGCCAGCTGTAATTCCAATCAGACCTCCATGTGATTTGTTAAGAGCTTTATTCCATGTATGTATACTATTTGCTATATTTATTTGCCTGCAAAACACCACAGATAGTCTACATAATGCCAAAGGGTTATCATTTTAATAGCATTACTATTTTATAATTATTAACATAGTCATTGCTTGCCTCTTTTGTTGAAGACATTTGATGAATAGCCTGCAGTTCAGTCAGGACCACTTTGTCAAGATTATTACTATTTGCATAATGTTTCATTTGGATGTATGGCTCTGTTCTGGGAGTCCCCTGCCCGTGCAAACATGGAAAGCCTACGGCAAAAAAAAAAAAAAGCTCACTTGGTGTGAATGACGCTATTTTCAGCGTCTTTTTCAATCCAACCGTGAGTTCTTTTGAGGGAAGACGAGAACGTCCTGATCCTGAATTAATTACACCTAGCGTGACCTAGTCGCTCCTACACATCCTTGCTTGGTGATCATGAAATGTGTTGAGCTAGGATGGCCAGACAACGCTAGGTCAGGCGTTACCAGCATTATTTTCTGTCATGTTGCCTTATGTACAGCACATACGGTATCCTAGAACAGTGTTTCTCAAAGTGTGGTCCGGGGACCACTGGTGGTCCGCAAGCTATCCCAAGTGATCCGCGAGCAGACGTCGTAAAATATAATATAGATAAGTTGTTTGCAATATTGAACCAACTTGTATGTAAATCCAAACAGTTCTGCAACACTGTCTATGTAAGATATGCCAGTTTAAATTGAATCCTCTGACACAATAAGCAAAGTGCAAAGACAATGAGCAAGGTGGTTCAGTGAGTAGGCCTATTGTGTAGGCGAATATACTGTTGAAGTAGGTCTAATGTTTTTTTTAGCTAGGTGGTCCGTGCGTTTCTTTTTTATTGGTTAAGTGGTCCTTTGTCTAAAAAAGTTTGAGAAACACTGTCCTAGAATGAAGTTGAAATGAGAACAGCTAGAGAGGCCGCATAGGATATTTGATAACAATGAACACAACACATGTTAAGTACCTGCAGGCCTTGGTAGGCCAACATAGTCATTTGTGGAAAACATTAGCAATTTGTTTAAAAGGAGAAAAAAGATGCTACCATTATGTGCACAACAGACTACAGGCTATATTTTAACGGTCTGAAACGGAAGTGTCTTTGCGCAAAACGCAAGTCACTTTGTGGGCGGATCTTGGGCGCTGATGCTATTTTACCGGCGGGATATTTGACTGTTGCGCCAGGCGCAAATCTAAAATGGGGTGGTCTGAAGTAGCTACATTAATCATGGGTGTGGTTTTGGTTAACGTGCAATAAACCAATCAGGGGCGTCATCTCACATTCCCTTTAACAACAGGCACGCTTGTTCCATAGCTGATTGCTATTATGGTGGCGTATTTGCCAGGCGCAGCCAGGAGGCGTTCACAGCTTATAATTTTACTGTTCAGTTAGGAACTGTCAGCTATTGATTTTTCCTCTTGACAAAATGTAATACAGAATTGTCACAAAGACATACTTTCCGATGTTTTGGGATCACTCTCACTGAATCACGAGATTATGAATGCATGGTGATATTTTTGCTATGTACAATGTAATCTAACATTACCTCTCTATAGACAATGCATATCTTCTGTCAGTTAATCTCTTCTCTCCCGTGCTGCCGCTGGGGCATTTGGGTTAAATGGCATTGGCATGCAATTCAACATCACGTCTCCTTAAGTCATCTAATATTTCCTAATTTATGTCATCAACACATCCGTGATTCGTGAAAATGTGTAATGCTTAGATTTCACATCTTAATGGACACCACACTGATTTCCCTCGAGTGGTAATATTTTTCTTTGAAATTATGTATGGTTTACCGAAATGGGAACTATGTTGTATAGATGAGTGGAGCAAAGTGTGCGTTGCGCAGCACAGGCGGCCTGTGAGAAACAGTTTCCAAGTTGACCTAACTTTCAACTCTGCACAGTATATCCCATTAACTGCATGACAGTAGGCTATTTACAATATTTTCTGTTAAGTAGAGTTTGTAAACACTTTATCATCAACTTAATGCACGCACAACATTCGTTTGAGCAGGAGAGAGAATGAATGGGTGCAGCAACTACAGAAATTGTAGCCATACTTGCTGCTTTCTTGTACTATTTGCTGGTTAACAGCTCATAAAAGCTGATTTAAGCTAATTCACTAACTCAAGACTTTAAGGCCATCATGGATATAAAAGGTTTTTGAAAATAACGAAAGGATGGAGGAACATAAAGCTTGGAGTTATTTCAGATGGGCTACAACAAGGTAGGCAAAATTCTGGTGCTTAAAACCTTAGCTTAGCTGGAATAATGCTTAGGCTGATGTTAAAGCGCGACAGCGATGTTTAAAGCCATACATACCGTAAATTAGAACAAAACTAAAGGTAACTTTGGCCTTTATAGGGCTGTATAAAGTTGTCCAAATTAATAGGTCATAATTAGGCGTTGTTGTTGTAAATATATTGCATGTAGATGTTGTAGGCTACTAATTTTTAGGTCACCAATGCAACTAACAAAACCGGGAAATGGACAAATATTATCACGGGGGTGTCTGTAGATTGGTGTGCAACACATTCATTCACGCAGGCCCTCAAAATAGCATCTGCATTTGCGCCACAGACTTTAGACCAGGGAGTTCCTGGTCTGTGGCGGAATTGTTTTCTGAAACTGCAAAATATCAACAGTGAACGTTTAGCGGAACACGCCCGTCTTTTTCGCTGAACCGCCCGTGGGCGCAATCAATTCCCCTAGTTTACAGGCACGTACCTGTGGAGGGAAAATTCCAATATGCGCTGACTGCAAAATAGGAAAGACAAAAGCGCGAGTATACAAAGTCAATTGCGCTGGGACGCACGATACAGCCCTACATGTAGATGTGGAGGTTGATGAGGCAGATGAGCCAGAGTGACTGACAGAAACTGCAAAAGCTCTGTATACAGGGAAAGCACATAAAGTTGCACTGTCCTTACTGCATTCAATTAAAGGATTCAATGTGGACAGAGAGCACAATGATATGCCTCAGTCGGACACTTGCATGCTGTTAGGATAAAACTGCCTTATGCAAAACAGTCTTGACTTCATTTTCTGTGTTGCTTTATCTTCATTAAGCCTTCATAGTGTACTCAGCCAGTTGTTATTCAGTCACAGAAAAGATAACCAAATACATTACCTGGTAAAACATAGAGGCCTGTCACAGGAAAAAAGGTTTTCAGAAGTCTATACATATTATTGAATACAGAACATTTATTTCTGTGTAACAAGTAAAGGTGCACCCTATGTTCTTAGAGGTGTTTGGTAACTAATGTGTTTTCTGCAGTAGACTACAAGAACAGGGTATAAACAAGAGGGACAAGAAGTGTACAATGTGCAGAAATGCCATGGGAAACACAGTTTTACTTAACGTCAACGTAAAGCTTAACTCAACAGTCTTGTGGCATGTTCTGAGTGATTTAAATTCTGCAGTGAATTACCTCAGGCAAATGTTCACTGCTTTGAGTGTCAACCGTTTCCATGTTTGAAATTGAATTCTGAAGGAGCCACAGGTATTTTCAGGCAAACGTGTTGTTTTGGTGTGTCAGAAATGCAGACGAAAGATGTCCAGTGTTTCCCCTGGAAAATGTTCCAGCAGCGGTGCTGTTGATCGTAGGAAGCCCCCCCTCAAAAAAATGACTCCTTAAATGGTGACTTCTGGTGGATTTTGTGAAAGAAATGGACAGATTGAGTTACAAATTATGACATAACCATCAACACAAGCATTTACAAAGCATGATTATTGCAGTACTTGAACAGGATTATTCATGTTTTTCTTTCACCTTTTTCCTTTACATTATTAGTAATTAGCCACTGTACAACTGTACACTGTAGGCCACTGTACAAACTATTACTACTTAGAATATACAGTGCTGTGCATCAGTTAAGACATTTATTTATATAATAACATTTATTTATTTACGATACATGATACATTAAAAAATAATTGATGTCCTATTTTTTTTTTTCTATTAAGACAAAAGGCAAAAGATGTTTTTTTTTTTATTCCTCCCATTAGTCAATTTCAGCATGGGTGTCTTAACTTTTGCACAGCACCGTATAAACTATAAGACTTCTCTTTCATGTCATTACACTGTATTGGTGCTGTGCAAGTCGAATTGAATGCCTGTCACTTTAATGCCGTGACGGCCCGTGAGGCTTGCTTGATTCTCACGGTTTTAACTTAGTAGCGTTGTTGTGCATGGTGCATAAGAATATGTGGATGAAATGAATTATGTTTTCCATGTCATTTGGTAAAATAAATGCTCAAAAACTCTAGAAAGAAAATCTATCTTGGATTATAGGAGATAAGTGTCTTGTATCATTTCTATAATTTTGGTGAGCTCTACAGGAATTACAAACTATCTCCAGATGTAAATGGTTGTGTATCCTATTACTCAAATTCAATTAAACCCACCAATAGGCTAGCTAGACCTTAGTTTCACAGCCTAGGTATGTTAGCAACACAGGGCTTGAAAGCATTGCCTGTATCACAAACAAAAACGAAACACTGCGTGGAATTTATCTGGGAATAGGCTACTGAAGGTAGGGGTGAGCTATCTCGCTGGCGTGTTTAATTTAAACTTAAACATAAACACAAACAAGCATGATCTCCTGTGGAATCCCTGACTGCGCCTTCAACGTTAGCCTACTATTATTTGTTGACATCAAACCTGAACGAACGGCAGCTGTTCCTGAAGTTCACTTGCGTGTTTTTTTTTTTTTTTTTAATTAGCCAACTTTTTTTGCAGTGGCGCTTGAATTCCAGGAGCGGCGCTGCGCCGCTAATGAATACATTGTAGGGGAAACACTGGATGTCTATTTGCCATGACTAAGTTGGCGTGACATAAATCACAATTTGTGTTGATAGACGCACCAATGTTCGTCCAGAAACCTTTTATTCAAATACATGATTTCATGTTACAGCTCTGGCAGCCTCCACCGTCTTGGTCAGACTCACCAAACACAAACATGCTAAACTGAGGTGGAGGGTGGCACATCAGGCCAAAACACAACATGACAACATCAACATCAGTTGAGGGCTGCAACTTCACTTTTTAAATGACAATATCCTGGCCGGACTACTGTTGTCAGTGATATAAGTATTTGAAATGAACATGATTTCTTAATGTCTAGTGACATATCAGGGCCGTTTTATGATTAATTGAAATACATTTCTTAAATACGGTTCCTTTAATGAGAGCAAAGCAAAATTGGCTGCAATGGAAACCCACCGTAAGAGAGACCCACCTTGTCGGGGCACGATACCTTGGCCAACACATTGCATTGTCCCATACTGTACACATCTGAAGCTGAAAGATTATTCACTCCTCTTATCAACAAGCAAACGGCACCACAACCTGCATACAGTAGTTTTCACTTCACTAAATAGAAAAAACATTGTATTGATTCTGATATATCTCCCAGAATATTTCCTCTTCTTTTCTCTTCTAGAATGTTCTAGAAATGCAAGTGTACGACGAAGATCCACTCATGCCAGATGAACTGTGCTCTGTCATCATGTTTGATATCTGTAACCTCACCTTGGGCCAAAAGCAGACGAAAATGTTCATCATTAATGAGAAGGTAAATCCCTCAAATTGAAACTTAAACACAAATACACTGTATGTTCAAATTTGACATGTTTTTTTATGCTTACTTAGACACATGATAAACTGTGGGTTGAATTTGAGATGGTGGAGAGGTAAGAAAATCATGTTTTGATAAATACACAAAATCTTCATACAAATGAAATTGTACCTCTTTAGATTGTAAGCTCTGTAGAATGTAGTTAGCCATCATGGACTCTCAGAGGAGGGAGTGGTTTAGAAAACTCATAGTTAACAATCAGTCATCTGTATAAGGAAAAGGTTGTCATGCATTGCTGAACAAAATACTTGTCTTTCTGGTTTGCAGTGTTGAGGATCCTGGGATATACATGTCAAACGGAGTCCTGGTGGTATGTGCTATTATTTGTTGTATTTAAAGGCACAGTCCACAATTCTGCCCAAAGTTTCTTGATGTAAGCGGATATAACAGCCAACCAAATGGCATCCCTCCCTTCCGTGCTCCTGAAATTAAGTTAAGGCCTTTCCTAAACGAATTCCTACCCACTCCCCCTTGGTTATGGAGTGCACTCGGATAGGAAGCACCCTCACAGCTAAATGAAGCTCCTTTGATTAGCGCAGAGCGTATAATACTGCACTCAGCTTTAAGATGAACTTCACTCTCCCTGGCGCGGAATTAACATTTTAAAACATCCATGTCCATTTAAAGCATAACACTCCGCATTAACTGACACACACTCTCGACAAGGGGGCATCGGTGTTCACTCATTATTATTATTACCTAGGGTGACCAGATGAGATTGGCTGAAAGGTTGTAGGCCTACATAGACTATTATAAAAGATAATGAATTTTCAAATCTGTACCAAAACACATTTTTATTCAAACATCAGGTCTGCCTCAAAATACAACAGAGAAATCATGAACTCAAAATGTCATTGTGGGAAGAAAAAAACCCAATGACTGCGTAACAGTGCAAATCAGACCTTTCAGAATAAGGATAATAGCCTAACGCTAATAACAAGCCTTGCCAAAATTATGGGTCATTAAGTAAGAATACAAAATAATTGTTAGATTAAGTATATTATGTTAAAACGACATCGGACATTAGGCCGAACTTCCGACGTATTTTTTTTGCACACATGACGCGACCAATTAATCACTGCTGGCTCTGCCTGCTGCGCTGCCTGCACATTCATTGTCCTCGGCTTTGCGGCTGCTGCAACTTGCGCTCTCTTCATCTAGGCCTACTCTATAAAACAGAAAGGGGACAAAAATGTCGTCGCTTAAGGCTTTGTCTATCCACGGGTACCTCCCCACCCACTCCTCCCGGTACCTGCATAGACGCTTTTGCTTTTTAGCGGCGTGTTGGGGTTCCGGTACATCAGCCATGTCAAGGAATGAATGAAAATGAGCTAAAATCAGTGCATATTCGCGCCTAATTATAGAACGTCAAAAAAGAAACAAAGTAGCCGGGGCTGCATCCAGACACTTAACTGCCGTCGGGGGCTGCGTGCAGTCGACTCAACCTCTCTACGGACAGTTTTTAAAGTTTATCAGAAAATAAATACTCAGTATTCTGATTGAGTATAATTTTCGGGACAATTAGGGCCGAATTCGGGATTCGGGACAACTGCTTGGATATCGGGACTGTCCCGAATTTTTCGGGACGTCTGGTCACCCTACTATTACCAGACCAAGCTCAATCTTTTAAGATTGAACATTAAGGAGCTTGCACACTGCTCCAACAAACACCAACAAACTCCAACAAACACCAACTCCAACAGTTGGTCCAGTGTGGGCCGGCCGTCTGTCTTTGTTGGCGTTTGTTGGATGGAGACAGAGTGTGGACTGGCAGTTGGTTTTATGAACATTCTAAAGTCTATTTCCAACAGCTGCCAACTTTAGAATGTTGGAGTTTGTTGGTGTTTGTTGGAGCAGTGTGCAAGCTCCTTTAGTCTGGGGAGTCTGCGCTGTATTGCTACTGCACAAGAGGCGTGATCAATGGGCATAGTTCAAATGATTCTGTACGCTTGGACAGTCCTTCAACCAATCAGACCAACGATCTGGATGCGCCTGGTGGATAAGCCAGTTTGTGATCGGCCCCCGCAAAATTGTGAAGGAAGCAGGAGGTGTCCAGCCTGAGCTGCAGGGATAAATCAAATCGCCGGCAGATCGGGCTGGGTTTACCCAGTCTACACTACCACTTCATTGGTTTCGGATGGCCCCTAATATGGCGGACCCTCCATGTGAACACGCAAACGGAGTGCAAGTGACTAGGGAGAGGGTGAAGTTTGGGAAAGGGCCTAAGTCAGGGGTCGGCAACCTTTTTTGCCTGGAGAGCCACCTTTACCAAATGTATTATTTTTTTAATTTCAGAAGAGCCACATAAAGACGTTTACAAGAAAAAGTTTTGATATTTAACGTACAGTTACTTTCATTCAACAGAGGATTTTTAAATAGCCTACATTTTCTACTAGTTTTAATGTGCAAGTAACTTGAAATGTAAAGTGGAATGACAGAAGTATAGGCCTTAGGCTTCCCATGTAGGCTAAACACCACCCCCTATTTTTCCAGTGTCCTTTGGTATGCAAAGCAACACTCAATTTTCGTTGACATGTCATTGGCGAAATTGAACATTAGGCCTACCAGAGATTAGATTTGGTGATGGCCTTGGAGTCTGGCTGGCTCATATTCAGTGAGGTGAAGTTTCATGCAAGAATTGAGGCTGTCACCATTTAAGTGCAACTTCACGCAAAACTGTGATATCCATAACGGCAACTAAATACCATGGCATTGTGTTGGCGTTATGGATTTGACAGTTTTACATGCAAGTGGAACCGAACAGGGTTAACACAGCAATACTAACTCATTGCAGTGTGCGATATATAACGGGCAGTTCATTTCGCGTTTTAAGAATCAGTCTTTGGATGGAAACTTTCCCATTTCAGCCTTGTGTTCGTGCTTGCAAGCTGTGGTCACTGACGTTTCCTTTTTGACATAATTCCTTATCTAGCCTACAGCAAGCGCACACATCAACAATAACAATTAAAGTGTTCTCGTTGACTGAAATGGAGGGAAATCAGTGATTTTGTTTGATATTGACATGCCAACAAAGCACGAATGTAACAATATTGTGCAGCTACGGTTACGGAGTTAAGTGAGGTGGAAAGATATATATGCTAAATTACTTAGATAGACTTACAATATTACATTTTGAAAATGAACAAACTAAAATAAAATACATTTTAATTCAATACTCATTAATTAGTTTCAAAAGCTGAGCCGCATCAGAGGGATCAAAGAGCTGCATTCGGCTCCGGAGCCGCGGGTTGCCGACCCCTAGCCTAAGTGTTGATAGGCTGGGTATGAGTCATTGTATGACACACGGCCTTTTTGTTTTCCATTTACTAAGCAGAGAACAAGCAGCAAAAGGACCAGGATGGAGAAATATTTTGAATACAACAGTGTTCTGTGTTCTGTGTTCTATATTCAGATTAGTGTTCTGTGTTCAGATTAGAATTGTGGTCCAAACCTCTTAGGATTGTTGTTGAGGAAAAGTTTATGTTGTCTGATGGTAGGTTTTTTAGGGACAAATGTTTATATGTTTGCTAGTAAAATAATCACAGTGGGTTTTTTAGGGGTTTTAGCTGGACTATTCTCACTGTGTGTGTGCAAAGGTGGAGTGAGAGAGGTGATGTGGTGTAAGTAAAAAATGCTGTTTATTTCAGGCGGCACCACTTTCCACCCTGGATATCACTGCTAAACATCTAGGAGCTGGTGAGTATCCAGGAAACCAACATTTTTACCACCATGAAGGACATGTGTCAACTTGCCATAGCAGCACTTAGTGGGAGTCGGACATGCCATCTCATTCCATCAGACCAGTCAGACACGCTACAGCTGTGATGTTCTTGTTGACTGTCTGCTATCTGGCAATAAAATAGCAAGTGACACTCTGGAAATGCATAAACTAGCACCCGATGCAGGGTATCCAAACAGAGATAGATTCACTCCCTTTCCTTATGCATGTACAGTATGTATGTATGTATTGATGTATGTATGTATCAGAGGTGTGGACTCGAGTCACATGACTTGGACTCGAGTCATGATTTTCATGACTTCAGACTCGACTTGACAAAATTAGAAATGACTTGTAACTCGACTTGGACTTCCATGCTATTGACTCGAGACTCGACTCTGACTTTGCCCCTTTGACTTGTAATGACTTGACTTGCAGAATGGGTAAAATTGTATAAAAACAACTATTTTCTGCCCATACCAACTTCAGCAGTTCATCGTTAACGTTACACCTGCATTGCAACGTTATTTTGCAGGTCTTTTAATCAGTCATATGGGTGTGTTTGGGGCGTAACATAATTTTAAACCAATGAGAATGACATCTGTCATTCCCTTTAACGGTGCAACGCGTGATATGTCAAATAAATGCATCGGTATTTTGGCATTCAAAGGCGCATTTGAAGGAGGCTGCTTGCGAGACCGTATAGAATAGTCATTCTTAAACCATGCTTTACTAAAACCTAGCATAGCCTTCACGCGTTTGCACTCGTCTATTTGAACTTATTGGCAAAGTGAAACTAACTTCACCAAGGAGTCAGTCAACGACAAGACAGTTATATGCAGTTACTTTCACTATTGACTGACAATGGGTTACCACCGAAAACATAGGCTGGAAAAAGCAACACTTACCCTAATATTGCTTAAATGACTGAATAAAACATTTATCCTGCAGAGGAGTTGCTTATATCTCGTGACAGTGCGTCTTCAGCTGTGCTCCATACGTGTCTCTCGCCTCTCCCCTAATCACTTTTAACCGTCATTACCAATTTGCAAATGATGGTGAATAACTACTCATTATGAGATGTACAGTATTTCGTAATATATTTGTTCTAATTATGTTTCCCATTGTAATCGTGCAATTTGTAATGCTTTGCATGGACGTGCGCTGGTGTGCGTTCATGAATGATAGAAGAATGGTGCGTGCACCTGCCAATATGACTGGTGACATGCGCTCTTAAAATAGCATATGAACAACTCACCATTGACTTCTGACCAGGTTTAGGTGGTGTATGATAGCGATTTTTAGACAACGCGCTAGGCCCCTCCCTAGGTTGTTAATTGCCACACCCCTGGGCGCAATTCTTAAAAAATAAACTGGCAAAATACCGAATTCAACTTTGCGCGGGTGAATAACGAGTATTACGCCATGCGCTCCCAGTGTGAACTGGACATCCTACTAAATTTGAATAGACTTTTGACGAGTGACGATGCACTTTAGAATGTCATGATAGGGCCCAATGTCTCACTCGACACAGCACAGACAATCTCTAGGCCACTCTTTAAAAACAGCCCCTACAAGATGCTTGGCGATTCTGACCTTTTGAAGATCGAAACTCTCAGCAACAGAGACATGAAACATGCCCCAACTGGTCCCTAACAAGTCAAGAACTAGGCCTACAGTGCATTCTCCTCCAAGATGCCTGGAGCCTTGTGCTCAATATCCCCAAATATGTTGCTGGCTGCACTGCATTCTAAGCCATTCTATGTTACACACAGTCTGACTCGAGTCCAAGTCATGTGACTCGAGTCCACACGTCTGATCTATACAGTACATGTATAAGCACGCACACACACACACACACACACACACACACACACACACACACACACACACACACACACAGACACACACACACAGTGGATTTTGGATGTGTGTGTGTGCGCACGAGAGAGAGCGTGCACAACAACAATTATTTGTCCTTTTGTAGTCATCCAGAACCTAATACTGAAGTTGAAGGGAGCTTATAAGGAGGAGCATGTTCTTTCCCCTGGCCTGGTGGGCTCTTTACGCTACTACATCAACAGAGATCTGGAGACAGAACTCTCCACGCAGGTACACACACATGTCACCTGGTGGACTCTTTGTGCAACTGCAACAGAGGTTATCACCTATCTACATAGACTATCCATTACCATTGACTAGTTAAACATATATGGTTGATATGTAGCAGCCGTGGCCTACTGGTTAGCGCCTCGTACTTGTAACCGGAGGGTTCCCGGTTCGAACCCCGACCAGTAGGAACGGCTGAAGTGCCCTTGAGCAAGGCACCTAACCCCTCACTGCTCCCCAAAGGGCTGCTGTAGCAGGCAGCTCACTGCGCCGGGATTAGTGTGTGCTTCACCTCACTGTGTGTTTCACTAATTCACGGATGGGGATAAATGCAGACATCAAATTTTCCTCACAGGATCAAAAGAGTATATATACTTATACGTATCTAGTGTAAATTCTACTCTGCTATAAAAGTTATTTCCATTATCATTTAATTAAATTAAAGTGAAAACTTTCTTCATTCATCTTCTGTCATCAGGGTGACTATACATTTCAGCCAATCAGTCTCTCACCGGATTCTTTGCAGCCAGTCAGTTTTAAGCAGGACCTTAAATTGCCAGTCGGACAGGTAGTACACTTATTCATCATTTGTAAACAAATTGGAAATAACCAAATCTCAAACTAACCTGGCAAGGAAACTAGTTGTAGTAACATTATGTTTTTTACAGGATTTTGTTGACCTGGAGCTGAAGAGTGGAGAAAGGTAAAAAGTGCCCCTTTGATCTACAACCTAGCCCACTATTCTGTTCACTGATAGAGGTAGACTGGACGTCCTTTGGGATTAGCGAGAAGCTCACCACCACTTTAGAGATTCCAGGTTCTGGTCACATGCAGATCATGACCTTTGACCTCAAGCCAACATTCTATCTGTAATGTACCAGAACCACTAACATTACATAACATGGTTAATTTAGCACTTACCACTACCCTCTTATTATGCCATTTTTACATTTCAGTCACAATATATATAATGTTCAAGTGAAATAAATGTTCTGTTACTATTGTTCTCCTGACTGTTCTGTGACTGTGAATGAAGTTCAAGTGAAATAAATGTTCTGTTACTATTGTTCTCCTGACTGTTCTGTGACTGTGGCCCTTCTAGCTCTGAGCAGGAGCTGGCGCTGCGTCTGGACTTTGACATCCCGTCAGCGGAGAAGCACTTCCTGGAGAAGAGGAAGGTGGTGGTGGGTCGGGCTCTACAGAAGCTGCTGGAGCTCAGGTCTCCACCAGACACAGATAAGGTACAGTGTGTGTGTGTGTGTGTGTGTCAGCTCTCCTCCAGACACAGAGAAGGTACAGTGTGTGTGTGTGTGTGTGTGTGTGTGTGTGTCAGCTCTCCTCCAGACACAGATAAGGTACAGTGTGTGTGTGTGTGTGTGTGTGTGTGTGTGTGTGTGTGTGTGTGTGTGTGTGTCAGCTCTCCTCCAGACACAGAGATAAGTGGTGTGTGTGTGTGTGTGTGTGTGTGTGTGTGTGTGTGTGTCCAGACACAGATCCAGACACAGTGATGTGTGTGTGGTGTGTGTGTGTGTGTGTGTGTGTGTGTGTGTGTGTGTGTGTGTGTGTGTGTGTGTGTGTGTGTGTGTGTCAGCTCTCCTCCAGACACAGATAAGGTACAGTGTGTGTGTGTGTGTGTCAGTGTGTCAGTGTGTCAGTGTGTGTCAGTGTCAGCTCTCCTCCAGACACAGATACGGTACAGTGTGTTTCCCAATTCAGATACTGATATTACAGGAGCCGAAAAGTAAAAACTAGTTTTCAGAAACAACAACAGGAAGAGAAATCTAAAAAATGAACTGACTGTATGATAGGTCCCCCTGGTGGGTGTGGTTTGCTCAGGGGGAGGGACCAGGGCGATGACTGGCATCTTTGGGAGTCTGAGGGCTCTCCAGAGTCTGGGGATCCTGGATGCTGTCAGCTACATCACCGGCGTCTCAGGGTCCACATGGTGAGTCTCCTTGAATGGTTCAGTAACATCACCTGCTAGCACCATGCTGTCCCAATATGGCTTTTCTACAATCTAATTTGACACACAAAAAATTACATTTCATAGGGCCATGTCTATCCTGTACGAGAATGCTAATTGGTCGCAGGGTGACCTGAGCACGATCACTGAGCCAATAAAGACTGAGATGATTAAGAGGTACCAGGACATCGTTTCTACTCGGCAGCTCTCGTACTACTTTGAGGCAAGTGAGCTAATTGGGCTAGGTCATTCCACCGAATCGGTGCCTTTTCAACTTTAAAAATGTTTGTAATTGTTTCGAACAGATTTTTTTTTTCAATGCCTATTAAATTAACACATCTTAACGTGACAAGAAATTGTGTTGGGCCATTTCAAGCAATGCATTTATTTTTTACCATTTACTTATTACATAGATAGTAACAGGACTGATGGTAACAGGACTGATGATTTCATGCTAAAATGCTCATTTCTAGCTAATAGGTCATTTCTTGAATTTCCCCTGGGGATCAATAAAGTATCTATCTATCTATCTATCTAGGAGATGAACCATAAAGAGAAGGAGGGACATCCGGTGACCTACATTGACATGTGGGGTCTGGCTATCGAGCACCTCATCTATGGCAAGGTACAGCAGAGGGCACACGGACAAAGACACAAACATGCATAGAACGACACACTGTCCTTTGTTATGCTCCCTACCCCTACACACACACACACACACACACAAAAACACACACACACACTACAAATATGTGTGTTCCCTTCAGAGAACCATGGTTATGTTATGTACATAACCTTAATATTACGGTATGTTTCCACACAGCTAAACACCTCACAAATTTCAGCCAGCGAAATTATACCAAACCGCTGATTGCAGTGTCTAGCCAGTGGTGGCAAGTGAGCTAATTGGGCTAGGTCATTCCACCGAATCGGTGCCTTTTCAACTTTTAAAAATTTGAAAAATATAATTGTTTCAAACAGATTTTTTTCAATGCCCATTAAATTAACACATCTTAACATGACAAGAAATTGTGTTGGGCCATTTCAAGCAATGCATTTATTTTTTACCATTTACTTAGACTTAGATAATTACATAGAATATTGTAGGATAGTAACAGGACTGATGATTTCATGCTATTATGCTCATTTCTAGCTAACAGGTCAAGGTCAGAAAGGCACATAGTATCTAATGAAAGGTTATTACTTCTAGATATTGGTAATATCAGAATTCATAAATAATTGTTTATATGTACACTTTAAAAAATGGTAACAGGACTGATGTTGCATGCTGGCCCCTCTCTCACAACCCTGATAAAACATGAAAAATAGGACATTTAAGACTTACCCTTTCTTACACTGTGGAATCTGCTTCTTCTAAATGATGTCACTTCCTTGAAATTATGTCACTTCTAGTTTGTACCATTATTTTATAGAGGGTTTTGGTGAAAGTAACAGGACTGAGATGAAATTAAGGGACAATGATACATTACTTATATTTTCTAGGAAAACATATCTATTTATGTCAAAATCATTGCTTAACAATGAGATTACACTTGAGACGATATAAAACTGTGAACATTTACCAATATTTTACAACTGAGAAGTGCTGTTGAAAAAGAAAAAACATAGCGTGGGACAGGCCAAAATCAACCAAAATCCTTACCCATAGCATATATTTATTTGATTTTAATTATTTAAACATATATTTTATTGGCTTTACTTGGTCTTATATTGATGCATATGATCTATAGTAACATTACTTTTTTTTTAATTACACATGTATTTGTTGTTAAAGCAACTTTAGTCAAGTCAAATTTATTCATATAGCACATTTCAAAGCAATAGCATTGCACCAAAGTGCTTTACATAAAATAATAATAATAATAATAATAATAAACATACATATAAACATATAAAAAAAAGGGAGAGGTGAGGGAGTCAGGGAGTGTTAAAAGCTAGGGAGAAGAGGTAAGTCTTTAGGTTGGATTTAAAACTACTAATAGTGGGGCAGGATTTCACAACATCAGGAAGGCTATTCCAAAGCTGGGGAGCATAGACAGAGAAAGCTCCGAGAAAGAGAAAGCTAACTTTAGAACTGATTATGTGTTAGGGATGCAAAAGGCACCGATTCGGTACTTAATGAAGATATACCGGGCTCTTTATGCCTCGACTAAGTTGATGTTGCCTATAAACAACAATTCATGTTCATAGAAACAACAAGGTCACTGAGACATAATATATTTCATACTGTTGCAGCAATGAAATGCAATGTCCGGAAATGCTAGCAGTTGGCCTGTCGACTAGCTGAAAAGTTTGAATGTTTAAACTAACATATACAGTGGTCTATTTAGTGGTGTATGTGCCCTGACTAAGTTTGTGTGGCATATAAACCACAATTTGTGTTGATATAACTACCAATGTTCGTGTAGAAACATTTTTATCACATACACATTTTCGTGTTACAGCTCAGGTTGTCTCCACCATCTTGGTCAGACTTTTTTGTAACTCCAGCCTCCAAACACAAACATGCGGACCTGGTTGGTTCTCAATGGTCCTCATTTGAATAAAGTTAAACTTTCGTCAACTTTGTTTCACTTGCCTTGGTGATTCGCTCTCATTTCGCCCAGCCAGGGCAAATTTTCTCTCTACTCAACCTCAATGAGAGTGAAGCGAAATTTCGCTGTGTGGAAACCAACCGTAACTCTATCAGCAATCAGTAGATTCTGCAAATCCTAGAGCCAAGTGTCTGCTCCTTGCAAGTGCAGAAATGGGAGAGTACCCTCTCTGACCAGAAGAGGGCGGTATCAGAGGGACAGAATCCTCTGCCCATCTACACATCTGTGAACACGAAGACCAAAGGCAGTGTTACAGAAGCAGGTAGTCATTAAACTCTGTTCTGTACAGAATTTTATTTTATGTTAAATGTTTCATTTGTTAATTCATATGACACTGCAGCATTAAGTGCACTTTACCTCTGGAAGATAATCCTGACACATAATCCTATGACTATGTATTTCTTCATTTATCACTGTATTGTCTGCTGTGGTATGTCCATAGTATTAGCCTGGGTGAACCCAGACAACCCTGTTAGCAAGTTAGATTTTTTTTTCTGCAGGTCCGTCTCAAAGGAGTCCATTAATGCCTGTTTACGAACTTGACGTTCGTTTTACTACTTTCGCAGGCGAAACCAGCAGTGAAACTGAATGTAAATTTGTGCATTAGGCTCTTATTAAATCTTTCAGATTCACAGATCTTCCAGACCTGTGTATGTGTGTGTGTGAGAGTGTGTGTGTGTGTGTGTTACTGTCATGTCCTGTCATTGTAGAATGGTGTGAATTTAACCCATATGAGGTCGGCCTTCCCAAGTATGGTGCATTTGTGCCCACTGAGGACTTTGGCAGTGAGTACTTCCTAGGTCATCGGGTCAAGAGACTACCAGAGATTCGACTGCCTTTCCTGATAGGTAAGAGATGACTGAAGCAATGAAGGAGGAGTGTGTGTGCGTGTGTGAGTGAGTGAAAGCTATTTTGTGTGATATTCAACATGCTTATTTATCTAAATGCAGTTTCTGTGTGTGTGTGTGTGTGTGTGTGTGTGTGTGTTTCGTAGGAATCTGGAGCAGTGTTTTCTCCATTAACCTGACTGATCTGTGGTACCATGCCACTGGCTATGTTCCATCCTGGATAGGTGGTGATGTCACTAACACAGGTACTGGTACCTTTAAAGGCCCCCTATGCAACATTTTCAACTTAATAAAACAGTTTAGAGGTCATTGTGATGGTTAATGGACCTGTCGTGGCTTTCCCTGTTCCCTCAATCGTCTCCTAGTGGAAAACCAGCCTTGCAAGATCTACACTAGCGTCCCGGTAGTGTCTGAATCTCAGTCCCGTGAGAAGCGAGAATGAGCGAGAAACACAAAACTCTCTGTACATACACACGCTCCCCTCAAGCACCGATTAGCCATGTCGGCTAGCTATAAGATGGCTTCATCTTTCAGATGTTTATCATGGCAGAGCCAGCAAAAAGACCAAAAAGACGGTTCTGAAATATGCAGCCCAAAGCTGTAGGCGGAGCTCCGTTGAGAAAAAAAAAGCGGCAACAAAAGAGAAATCGGCGAAGAAATGACTGGAGTTACAGAAGGGCCCTTTAAACCCTTAAAGGTTTAGGTTTTTGAACATTCTAAGTTCCGCAACAATTGAAGGTTCTAAAATTCTATGTTGAATTCAATGAACCCAGATATTCTTTAGAATGTTCATTTCCCAACATTCCCGTCACACCGGTGTGACGGTACTCCTTTAAGGGTTAAGGAGATGAGGTAGATGAGAACAGTGTTGATTGACTTTGTTCAGTGTAAGGGTGGGGGCTGTTTCTGAGTGTGCAACAGAGTGACTGCTTTGGGGGAAGAAGCTGCTTTGTGTCGGCTGGTTTTGGCAACCAGTGCCCTGTATCGTCTACCAGAGGGAAGGAGGTTGAACAGTTTGTGACCAGGATGTGAGAGATCTGTACAGATTTTGCTACCCTTTTGCTGACCCTGGACCGGTACAGGTCCTGGATGGAGGGAAGGTCAGCTCCAATGATCCTCTCTGCAGCCCTAATTGTCCGTTGCAGTCTGGCCCTGCCTCGTTTGGTGGCTGACCCAAACCAGACAGTGATGGAAGTGCAGATGACAGACTGAATGATGGCTGAGTAGAAAGTGGTCAGCAGCTCCAGATTAAACTTTCTTAGCTGTCTCAGGAAGTATAACCTCTGCTGGGCCTTTTTCTGGATAGTGTTAATGTGGAGAGACCATTTTAGGTCCTGTGAATCCCAGGAACCTAAAGGAATCCACCTTGGACACTGTGTCGTTCTGAATGGCATGGGGTGGGAGAGGGGGGGACTTCTCCTAAAGTCCACTGTCATCTCCACAGTCTTCTTGGGGTTAAGCTCCAGGTGGTTCTGACTGCACCACTGGACCAGCTCTTCCACCACCTTTCTGTAAGGAGACTCATCACCATCCTGGATCAAACCAATGTCGGTGGTGCCATCTGCAAACTTCAGGAGTTTGGCTCCTAGAGATGCAGTCATTAGTGTAGAGGGTGGAAGAGCAGCGGGAAAAGGACACACCCCTGTGGGGCGCCTGTACTGATAGACCGGGTTTTGGATGAGATGTTCCCTAGTCTGACATGCTGCTGCCTGTCAGTCAGAAAGCTGATGATCCACAGACAGGTAGAGGCAGGCACTGAGAACTGGGTGAGCTTCTGATGTAGGAGTTCAGGCATGATGGTGTTGAATGCCGAGCTGAATTCCACAAACAAGATCCTGGCATACGTCCCTGGGAGGGGTTGTCTGAGAGGCTATTTTTTAACTTCTCATGGTAGCTTCTTTTGGCTACCATGATCTCCTTTGTCAGCTTGTTCCTGGCCTGCTTATATAGGTCCCGATCCCCACTCCTGTAGGCCTCCTCTTTGGCTTGGCGTAGCTTCCTAAGATTAGGAGTGAACCAATGTTGTGTGTTGTGTAGTGGTGGATCATGTGGAGTGTGTGTCGTGTGGTGGCGGATCATGTGTGGCCCTGATTTCTGAGGTGTGTCCTCCCTCTCCAGAGACGGACAGCAGGCCGTCCACACTGGACACCTTCCTGATCAAACCAGCCTCCTACATAGCACAGAGCATCACCAGCTTCTTCAACAGCCGACCAATCGTCAGCCAGATTTACAACTTTATGCGAGGCCTCTATCTCCACTGGGACTACAACAGCAAGACTGGTTTCACCGCCGGACAAGGTAATGTCTTTATATAGTATGGTACATACATATATCTACTATATACATATATATAATATATAATTAGGCTGTGTGTGTGTGCGTGTGCGTGTGTGCGCGCGCGTAAAGCTGGATAATCAAGCTTTAGCTTTTACTAATTAAATGTAAATGTACTCCATCCTTCCGATCCAGACACACACCCTGACGCGTTCCCAAACCAGCTGACCCCAGCTGACCACTTCCTGGATCTGGTGGACGCAGGGTTTGCCTGTAACATGGCGTTCACCCCAGTACTCCGACCCCACAGATGCATGGACCTCATCCTGTCCTTCAACTACTCCTGGGATTCAGATCAGTTTGATGTACGTATCTCCCCTGCTCGCAGAAATGCACTCTGGGAACTCATTGTCTTTCAATGTAACCACAAAGGTGTGTCTCCTTTCAGACACATACGTGAGACGTTGCTATAGGGTAGTGTTTCTATAGGATAGTGTATGGGCTGCAGATTGGAGCTGGTGTTTACCATACAAAAAGCTGGAGTTGTGTTTGTCTGTTTATGTGTGTGTGTGTCAAGGCCGTAGTCATGTCGTAGTCAACATCTGTGGTGGTGTCTGGGGACCCCCAAACAGAATTTCAATACATTTCCTGCCATGCAAAAATATTATTTCAAAACCACAAACAAGTAATTAGTTAAGTCAGTCAATTAGGGTATTCCAAACTTTTGACGGACATAGGCATGGATGGATTATGAATCCCTGGACACATATGCAAAAAGCCCCCCCCCCAGTCAAGATAGGGGGGTCCGGGGGCATGCTCCCCCAGAAGATGTTTTTTAAAAAATGACCCTTTAAATGATGACTTCTGGTGAGTTTTGTGGAAAAAGAAAAGAAGGGTAGAGAAGAAGCAACTTCACACACAGGCTTGGACTTCAGAGGCTTGGACTTCAGGGCCCCCTGAGCTCTTGGGCCCAGTAGGCCCATTCAGTAATCCATCCCTGGACATAGACCTGTGGTATGACTTTATTTGACTCCAAAATGTATATTTTAAAATAAAGTACAAACTAGAGTATCTTTGTTAACCTCTATATTATACAGAATACAATGGCTCTTTGACTAATTACACCTGAGTATTTTTTTAACTAAGGTTTAGACACATAGGTTTGGACCTATAGCCTAATAAGATTTTGTATTTGTGTTTTGATTTTATTATGCTGGCGGCTAAACACACAATTTTAACGTACTTTGAAAGGGACATGATTCAGTAATAGGCTGCTAAGACAGGCCCCTCTTCTGTTTGACTCACCTTACGTTACCCCATGCATTATAGCCTGGTCTCTGACAGAAATTACGTTTTGTGCCATTTTGTTCACCTTCAATTGGTCAGCCCGATCAGTGGGCTGCGGCTGACGTGCCCTTGAGCAAGGCACCTAACCCCTCACTGCTCCCCGAGCGCCGCCGTTGAAGCAGGCAGCTCACTGCGCCGGGATTAGTGTGTGCTTCACCTCACTGTGTGTTCACTGTGTGCTGTTTGTGTTTCACTAATTCACTAATTAGTGAATTGGGTTAAATGCAGAGACCAAATTTCCCTCACGGGATCAAAAAAGTATATATACTTATACTTATATAAATTCCTTTTTTTGATTATTTGTAGACTATCACCGCCAGTGCATTGTAAACGTTTTTTCCTGTTGTGTGCCGTCACCACACGAGTCCTAGCCTACACTACGTTTTGCCTGCATGGATGTGCGATTGAGTGCGCATCTAAATGTAACATGCAAGATGCAGAGGCCTATAAACAGGTTCATTTCTGACATTGCTACTAGCATATGAATGCATTATATATGTTAAAAGACATGTGAAAGAAATGACTGACACGGGCACAAAATTAATCATTTAAACTAAAAGGGCACTACGTTTCACTTTCGCTATCACTGCGAGAAAATAGGCTACAGTTTGGAAAACGCTTCAAAGTTCCCTTTGAGTCTGATCGGGTCCAAAAATGAATGGGGTTTCCTCAGCTCTGGAACCGACTTTCAGATGACATCAAAAAGGCCCCAACTGTAGCCAGTTTTAAATCTAGACTTAAGACCAAACTCTTCTCACATGCCTTCTGCTAACTGATCGAATGTAGATCCTGTTATCACCGAGTTACAAATTCTGAATCTGTCTTCTAATTATTCTACCTTGTGTCTTATGTTTTGTTCCTGTTTTATGCTATTATTTACTATTACTCTGCTTTTGTTTCTGTAAAGCACATTGAATGACCCCTGTGTATAAAATGCGCTATAGATATACATGACTTGACTTGACTTATTAGGTGCTGAAGAAAACCCAGAAGCACTGCACTGACCACAGGATCCTGTTCCCTCACATCGATTTTAGCCATGTGGAGAAAAAACCCATGAAGGAGGTGTATGTGTTTGAGGACAAGAACAATCCCAAAGCTCCCATTGTGGTTCACTTCCCCATGGTCAACCTCACCTTCAGAAAGTTCAAAGCCCCAGGTTAGTGGACAGCAGCACAACCACTAACTATAGTGTACAGGACAGAAAGAGCAATGTTGTATTCAGAGGGCTTTCTTTCTCATGTTATTGAGTGGGGATTTTTAAAACAATTGAATATCATGGGGGGAAAAATTACCGTAATTTATTTCAATATAAATAATCTATATTCATTACACATAAAGTGACATATTTTAAGCCTTTTTTTTGTTTTAGTCTGGATTATTCTAATCTTGAAGATTACAGTTTACAGCTCATGGAAATCAAAAATCCTGTACCTTAACATACTAGAATGAAGAATCTATAATACAGAAATGTCGACCTGAGAAGAGCCCTAATCAACTAATTAAGTCAAAATACCGTCAATGGTTTCCTGAGCATTTAATCTCTCAGGGTAATGGACTTTTTGCCTATATTCAAATTTGAGATGCACTGGTATGTTTCACTTATACTCAGGAACATGAGTATTTGGATACATCTTTGGCCAACCAGTGGATGCTTCCTTACTCTTTTGCATAACCTTATTGACTTTTGCTAATTAGGTGGACTGAATGTCTCTTTGTAGGAGAGTGGGAAGTCAATCAATCAATCCATTTATGTACTACCTTTCGTGAACAACGTGCTGAACAATAAACACCAATTCAACATAGAAAAAAAACAAAACATGTCAGGAATAAAGACACCAGTTAGGTCCAGCAAATTGATACAAATTTGCTGGACCTAACTGAAAAACAGTACACCTTTTATAATACATATTACAAATAATAAAATGGTGGGAAGGATGAATTGAATGATATTGAGATCTATGTGAGAAGTGTCAACTCTACATAATATACTGCTAAAAATATTTAGGGAACACTTCAATCATACACTGGATCGGTACTCTGACACTGTTTGGTTAGTAAAAAAGTAAAACTTTTGAGCCGAGTGTTTTATTTTGCAAGAACTGTCAGACATGTACAGACATGTACAGTGTACACACAATGTAGTTTGAGAATGGAGAAAAGGGTGGAAGGTTTCAAAAAATGGGTTTTAACAATTGTGGAAAACTGTAAGTGTTCCCTTAATTTTTGTGAGCAGTGTATGTTATCCAGGCCCCCTGTTCCAGTATTCGGCCAATCCTCTTAATGTTTCAGGCTCCACCCTCTTCTCATTCCTACACCATTCCGTGTATTGACTGTGTCTTGGAAAAAATAAGGCAGTCATCGTTCAGCTTAGTTTTAACTTCAAAAGTTCATCTTCTTGCTTATTATGTTAAGGTGTCAAGCGAGAAGGGGTGGATGAACTGAAACAGGGAGAGATAGACGTCATCACTGGCGATTCGCCGTACCACACTATGAACCTGGCCTACCAGCCTGAGGACTTCCAGAAGCTGATGGATCTTTCTTCCTACAACGTCCTGAACAACAGCGACATCCTGCTGTCAGCTCTACGGAGGGCTCTACAGAGAAAGAATCCAAGAAGACAGAAGTGAACACTGACTGACTGACTACTCTGTGAGATAACATTCTTACAAAGACATCAATGATGGCATAATAAAGTAAAAAAATATTTAGGATATAGCACAATAAAGTAAAAAAGCTTTAGGATAGCACAATAAAGTATTATCATCATAAAGTACTTATCAAGTAGGCTACTATTTAACACATCATCACATAGCACAAATGTGTCTCAAAACAACAAGATGAACAAACAAATCAAATCGTTACGTAATCAAAGAAACCTATATAGTGATGGTGGAATTACATGCTTAGTGCCCAAGAGCACTGCGGGCCATTTTGTGAAATGACAACAAGCCTTCACACAAGAGGAAGAGAACAATAGAGCTTCACAGTCCCGCCCACAGGAGTTTCCGGAAGTAAGAATTCAATGCAATTTCTCCATTGACAATTCGGGTATAAACCATAAAAACTTAACTGCACATGGTAGACTTAAAACCAGCTACGGCTGTACTAAGCGATTGTGTATGCTCATATAGACGCCAAAAGTTCACGGGGCACTAACCTCGTTTTGAGATAAATGTCTTTTATTCGCGATGTCTTGGATAAATACTTCATTACCCACAATCCTGAACAATCCCACAGTGATGCCTCTGATTGGTGGAAAGGCCGTTATGATCATAGTTTGAAACTCTTTAGCGAAAATTATTGACAAAGATGGCGGAGTCTAAATTACTGCATACGGCGAAAATCTTCATGTGAATAAAAACTTTCTAGACGAACATTGGTACTTGTATCAACAATGATTGTGGTTTATATATCACACAAACTTAGTCAGGGCTAATACACCATCAAATAGGACACTGTAAATGCTAGTTTAAACACTTAACTTTTCAGGTAGCCGACATTTAGAATGTCATTATAATCCTGCTAACATTAGCCTACATGCTGCAACACAGGTATGACATATATTATTATATATTATATATATATATTCAGGTATGACAAATATTATTATATATTATATATATATATTCTTGAATTTCCCCTTGAGGATCAATAAAGTATCTATCTATCTATCTATCTATCTATTATGTTTTAGTGACCTTGTTGTTTCTATGAACATGAATTGTTGTTTATAGAAAACAACAACTTAGTCGAGGCATAAAAAGCCCTGTATATTCTCATTAAGTACTTAAACTTTTGAACTAGCTAGCTAGCTGATAGCACAAGCTGGATGCTACCACCGGCTAGAAACTGCAGTACCTGCTAAAATGGTTAGCAAACCGTCCAAGCCCCCGTGAATATTTCACTGTTTCAAGGACGAAATCAAGAGTGTCCAAAGGGGTGAAAACTTTAAATCGGGTCACATTATTGACTGCTGTGTGTCCGAGGGTCAGCTTGTGGGTTTTGTAAGGGCCAGCATGAGGGTCAAGACCTACAAAGTAGTGTGGTGAGTTTTGCAGGGAGGTTGGTAATCTAGATCTAGTTAACATTAGGCTACTGTAGCCTTCATACTGTAGTGTACGAGTCATATCATTAATCCTTAACCTAGAAATACTTCTTAGCCTGACGAGCCAGACCCACATTAAAATGTAGGGTCTGGGCACTCACCGTTCACAGTGCTCAGTCCGAGGGGCGGGATAATCGGTTGTCTTTCAAATTCCCTCTGTGAATTCAGTGAGGCACGGTGGTTTATGGGATGAGTAGTTCCTTCGCTCGGAATTGAAAATATGTACACAGTCTTGTACTTTTGACTTTTTTTGGACTTTCTCTTCGTTTTTTCACTCGAAATGATATGTTGTATGCTTATGAGTTAACGCCGTAGCTGATTATCCTAAGACATGCTTTAAAACTCTTTAGATACGGATTTATCCAAAACGTCAATGGGAGAAATGAATGGGAAATTTACTTCCAGAAACTAAGCTCTCTGGAGGAGGGGCGGGACTGTGATGCTCTATGCCAATGGAAGCTCATTTAAATATAAATGGAAGGCATCCTAGAAGTTAACTTATTCGGGACCTAGTCACAATTTCACTGTTATTGGGGTTTTGCCATTAATGGCAGCGTCTAGTTCTCAAGCAATGTATTATAAATAAAACATAACAATAAAAACAGGTGCAATGATCTCCAAGGGCTAATTACCATAAGTTCACACCACAGGTTGGCTAAATGTGATCCTTTAGTATAAGTATATATACTCTTTTGATTCCGTGAGGGGAAATTTGGTCTCTGCATTTATCCCAATCCGTGAATTAGTGATTACACACTTAGCACAGTGAACACACAGTGAGGTGAAGCACACACTAATCCCGGCGCAGTGAGCTGCCTGCTACAACAGCGGCGCTCGGGGAGCAGCAAGGGGTTAGGTGCCTTGCTCAAGGGCACTTCAGCCGTTCCCACTGGTCGGGGCTCAAACCGGCAACCCTCCAGTTACAGGGCCGGAGTGCTAACCAGTGGGCCACGGCTGCCTAAAAAGCAACATCGAAAACATGTAAACTGTACACAACGAAAGATCAAAACAGCCTTATGCAGAGAAATACAATAAATTAAAGACAATCTGTATAATGACCTGAATCATCATCATGTTTATTCTAAATCGTAAAAAGAAATCAAATAAAGAAAGTAAAACTCAAAGATAAACCCTTTCTTGGGAGCAGAAAGCTTAAAGCTGATGTTTGTTTTGAAAGCTTCCTGACTCAACAGAGATGGCACTTATAGTATGACATGTCGACCAGGCCACCCTTATCCTCCACCTCCAACTACCACCTACTGCAACACGCACACACACACATACACACTCCCCAGGGACAGACAGACAGTAAAAAGGCTATTGTAGAAATAAATCATACTAGATTTGGCCGGCAAATTTTACACAAGTGGCACAGACTGTAGCCTTTTATTGGGCAATCGCTAGCTGCTACTTGTAGCTTAAGCGTGTTGGTAGCCTAGCTTCACTATTTCCTGAATAAAGTAACTTTTCAATAGCCTAACTTCTTTATTTATCAAGTAGCTTAGCCACACAAGCTACACTTTTCTTGTCATGTGTAATTGGCACAATTTAAAGTAGCTTCCTAGAGAACTAGCCTACTGCTGTGTTTGTGTTACTAATACATTTGACTGGGTGGTAGTATTGTGTGTTTTATTCATGGCAGAGTAACTGATAGTTTAGCTCACTACAATTTTGAAGTAGCTTGCCCAACACTGTATTATTCACATTTCATTTACCCTAACAAGAATAAGATGCCTCTCAAATTCCTATTCATTTATTTATTTTATATATCTCCCCAGAACAACTGCCTTGCTCAAGGAGACTGTGAATGAACTGAACAGTCTCCTCACATCCCTGGAACTGAGGAACGTGCAGCTCTTCATTGCAGTATTGCAGGGCATCTGCTACACTGTGACTGAATATTTGATTTATGAGCTCCACCTTCATCACCTGCATTCACCACTCTGTGTCCCATTTTCCCATCGTCTGGTTGACTCAGTCCTCTTTTATGGAGTTTACCTAGTTTCACTATGTACTGCTATCTTATTTGCCCACCTGCTGTCTGAATCACTTTTTTCTTAGCCAAAGTGTACCCCAGCAATTTTAGCAAGGTGGGAACATACAAAATTACATGCACCAGTTGTCGAAATCATAGAACCAACTGCATGACAGTAACCTCTGTCTCACTGAGCCTGTGAAGACACTCCCTGATTCTTTACTGATTGCAATGAACGGGGCTGATCTTAGCAGTTTCTAAAATGTTTCTTAATTCCTCTTTATTTAATCTCTTCATTGGGGCTGAAACCTTTCTGTGAACTGTAAATAACAGATGCTGTTGATGAACCCATTGACACTGTACAAGTGACAAGTCACCTTTTTGTCTTAAATTGATGAACTGTTACACTTACTATGCCAAACCAATGTCTGTTTTTTAAGGATCAGAAACAAACCTACAAACTTGCACTTTACAATATTTATTGAACTTGTCTAACAAATGCTGTTGATATTGAACCCAGCTACTCCATTTCCTTTACTTATGCCACACCATTGTCTGTTCATCAAACTTTATTTTTGATGGCACTGAACTGAAAATGTTAATGGATTTTTTTTCCGTCAATTTAACTCATTAAAACTTGTATCAAACCAGTTTCTGTCTATGCTGTCAAACATGGATTAGTTATGTTCCCAGTGTTTATATTGGATGTCATCACTTTATAATATATCATAAATCAGAATATTCTAGAATATATGAATATTAAAATACACACAACCATGTTTCCTGTATCATACAGCTTTTCTACTGGGAGGTTTACAACTTATGTCAATTAGTTTGTCACTAAACCACATAGGCCTACTTGGAATACCCCTCAGATGTCTGAATGCACTGATCTCACTTAAATGTTTATGGAACCTTTCTGTGAATAATGTTGTTGATGGAACTTTTCTGTCAACTGTGAACTATATTTAACTCATTAAACTTGTATCAAACTAGTTTTGTCTATGCTGTCAAACATGGATTATGTTCCCAGTTTTGATATTGGACGTCAGTTCACTTTATATCATATCCTCCTGAGACCGAATCCATAGACCTATGTCCTCTGTAGTGGATATACAGTAAGTTATAGATGCATACCCCTTTACCCCTTTGAGCTATTCTATCAATTCCTGTGGTCTTTTAAAGAGGGCATCCTGGGCTTTCTAATGATATATCATGTGATTGGCTGGGTTGCTGGGAACCTCCTCTTTCTTGTTCTCAAAAATGGTTGACATCAAAACAAGCACATTTTATGGAAGGAGGAGAGATAAGTCAAATAGTGTCTTCTTATTAAGCATTCATTATGATGGCAATATGGTCTTGTTAATGAAAATGACAGGAATCATATGATTAATTTTGAAAGAAGTTAAGTTATTTACATTTTGACTTTATGAATGTCCATTATAATGGACACCAGTACCAAAAGATTTCGATTTTTTGGGAAGTTTAGGAGATCATTTGTATAGGATGAATGAGGGGGGGTCAGATTTGGAGCTCTCAGGTGATGAGTGAAACAGAGATGAGGACTATGTACCTATGCCTCAAGAAGATAGCTAGGAAGAGTAAGACTAAAAAATTAATTATCGCAGATGAAAGAAAAACATGAAAATGAAATGAACAATCCAGAAAAAAGAAACACAACTGTCCAAAAAGGCCAAAAGTAGTCTAGAAGGACAAATAACCTTTTCCCTTATATTTGGTTAAGTTTACCCTTAATTTAATACCACTAAAAGCAGAATGTTTTTGTCCATTTTTGTCTATTTTCATACTTTTCATAAAACAATCCTTTTGTCCACCACAGGGGACATGCTATAAAATGTAAAATTAAAATAAATGTTTTTTTTTAATCCTAAATAGAAAGGAAATCACAAAAAAAAGAAATTGTTGGACACTTTTTCTTGGTTCCCAGGAAGATATATCAGAATATTCTATTACTGTTAAACCCACTATGAATATTTAAAATACACTAAATCATGTGTCCTGTATCATAGCTACATGTATGACCTTTGCAGCAAAAAAAAACGCGTGAGAATCTGTTCAGTATTCAGTGAGATATGATTAATTAAGTGCGCTGACAGCTCATTGCACCGGCCAAACAGATTACACCGAGTGGAGTGGATGACCGGTCCAAGATGGTGGCTCTACGTCTCGTCAGTGCTAGTAGGGAGTAGCGGTCGATGCAGCGTCTATGTATATTATGTCGTTGGTCTGGGCATTCACCCTTCGCAGTGCTCAGTCCAAGGGGCGGGATAATTGGTTGTCTTTCAAATTCCGCAATAGGACAGCTATGAGTTCCATGCGTTTCCCACCAGCGGAGCTTGGGGCAGCCGTGGCCTACTGGTTAGCACTTCTAGCACGGACCTGTAACCGGAGGGTTGCCGGTTCGGACCCCGACCAGTAGGCACGGCTGAAGTGCCCTTGAGCAAGTCACCTAACCCCTCACTGGTACCATACCCTTCAAATTCATTTTGGTAAGAGCAAGGTTCCCACATATAACAAATAATCCTGTTTAGAATAAATATTGTAATGATCTGAGCTTAGCTGTTATGACTGTGCTCCCATGATGCTGTGCAGTATGTGTAATGTTCTAAACTGTCTAAACCATGTGGGTTGACAACGTTGTATGTCCTGTCTGTTGTGTTTATGTTTGCAGCTAGTTACAGTGTTCATAATTAGGGTTGGGTGGTGTGTGTTTTAGATACAGCCTCATATAGATGCTTAGTGCTGGAGCATAACAGTCAGGTCTGGCCCGGAATTATGTGATCGTGTGTCTTGGTGCGTAACCAATAAAGACCTTTATAAGATAACCTTGCAGTTTGTTACAATATGATCAACAATTATGGTGCTAGGGCCACCCAAAAAGGGATAAGTCACACATGCCGTCAACATTATTTAGGACTTTGGAGACCCATGCACCTCTCATCCAAACAGTAAGGAATGTTGATTCTGCCTACAGAATTGTATAGTACAGGCTACAATGATCTACTACCCCAGTTTCCAGCCTTCTACCACTATTAGAACAGACGTTATGGGCTTCCAAAAATGGCAAAAGATAAAATGTGAAATTCCAATGTGTCAATTAGAGCCGTGGCACCCGGAATTCAAATGGACGCCACAGACAAACCGTTTGAGATATTGACCTGAAACTTCAGATTCCTTTGTTTGGTAACATAAGGCAGATATTTACCGCTTTTCAGCAAAATATGATACCCCGATATTGGCTGTTTTCACATGGAATGACCCAATTACATGAACATTTTTTACCGTAGAACGTTGGGAAATCCCATTCAAGTCAATGGAGCATTCTACTAGCATTGTGAAGAGCCATATAATAAAAAAAATATTAAGTGACACATACACGTAAGAGGTCGGTAATAGGTGACATTTCTATATATTCAATATTCATATTTCTGTTGCTGGAATTATATGCAAATTACCATATTTTTACACAGATATTGCTTCATTTACATATTTAAACATTAGATTTCAGAAAACCTGCCATAAAAATATTTATATTTATGTGAGTAAACAACTGGTGATATCTAGTAGTTAGAATGTTTGCCCTGTTCACTTGTAGTGATCACCTTTAGATCAAAAGTGTTTTTGAACTCTGTGTGTGAATTTTCAAAATCTCTGTTGGGTTACTGAGACTAAAATCATTCAGTATGTCCTAAAGAAGCCTCATGTTCAAATGTGATGGTTTATCCGCCTGCTAACAGTATTGGTGAAAATGTGCACTAAGCCACCCCACTATGTAGTACTATTAATTGAGTAGGGGTGGGTGAGTGTGTGTGTAAGAGAGGTGTTTGTGTGTTGATTGAGTAGGGGTGGGTGAGTGTGTGTGTGAATAATACTGACCTTTTCATGCGTACATTTTAGGGAGTCTGAATCTGAAGACTCTGATTTGGAGTCTGAAGATGAGGAGTCGGACTCAGAGCCTGAGCCACCAGCAAGGAGACCAAAGAGGGGAACAGAAAGCAAAGGCATTGAGGAGACTACGACAAGCTCACCCGTGGAGGCATGGAACGGCACAGACGAGGCACATCCCCGACAGAATATTGCTGTAGATGAAAGATTGGTAAAGTCCAAGGCCCAGACTGGACTGAAGCAGTACATGAAAAACAAACGGAGGAAGTGGGGCTTTAAGTTTTTCGTCTTGGCAGATTCGAGCAATGGATATACCTGGGACTTCACTGTGTTTGAGGGGAAAAACCATCATCGGACAGGAAAGGGACTTGGCTATGACACAGTAATGGATCTTGTCACACCAAAGGTGCTAGGAACTGGTTACAAACTGTATGTAGATAATTTCTATACCAGTCGGACCCTGTTTTTTGACTTGCTGGAAAAGAGAATTGGGGCATGTGGGACAATTCGCTCCAACCAGCTTGGACCCCTCAGACTTAAATCAGGGCAGCTGGACAAGAAGTCTCCCCGGGGCTGCATCCGTTGGATCAGGGAAGGACCCATCGTGTTTGTCCAGTGGAAAGACACAAGAGATGTCCTGATGTGCTCAACAATTCACAAGGCCCACGGATAGGACACCGTTCAGAGGAATATGAAGGATGTAGAGCAGTGGCCCATGAACAGCATTGCTGTTCCACCAGCCGTCCTGGATTACAAGTTTGTACTCATAATATTAGGCTACTGTTTTGAATTGTACAGTCAAACGCGTAATTGACCAAGAAGACACAAAAGTAGTAGGCCATTTTGTTTGTGTGTGTATTAGTAGCACAAGTTTTTTTCTTGTCATTTCCAGCTAGAAGAAGCAAATTGGTCTAACAGAAATCCACAAAATAAAAATTTGGCTTGGATATGAGTTAAGATTCGTCACCTAGCCTGAGTGACAAGCCAGACCCACATCAAGATGTAGGGTCTGGGAACTCACCATTGGCTGTGCTCAATCCGAGGGGTGGGATAAACGGTTGTCTTTCAAATTTCCTCTGCACGCAATAGGATAGCGCTACACCCCATAAGTCCCATGCGGAGCTAGTTGGTAGATCAAACTTTTGCCAACTAAAAAAAAAGCTTAACTCAAGTCGCGGCCAAAGCCGATTCAAAGACCGCTGTTCGCCAGCAGTAGCATCCATCTTCTTTGTTTTCCAGTAGCAGGGAATTCACGCGGAACCGTCTTAACTCTGCCGTCATTATGTTAAACCTGCCCACCGACTCTATACACGATGTGATTGGCCTGACTAGAGTTTGTTTTTTCCAGCTCACAAGCCAATAGAGAGTTGCTAGACAACCCTGGCTGCAAATTACATTTGCTGCTGCTAGGGTACTGTATGTCTAGATTTCTAGGCTATTTGTCACCTATTTTGATAGGTAGTTTTTTTGAGTAAAAGGCATTAAAATGTTCTGACATTTTACAAATAAGACAACTGACTGATTAATCAAGAAAATGGATAAATCAACTGGACAGGGGATGTAGCATTAATAACTTTGGCCTAAGTGAAACATTTCTATTCCAATTAACATTTCAATCATCTTTTTTTTGTCCTTTCAGGAACATGGGTTGCCTGGACTTGTCTGTTCCCCTGATTGGCTATTACAACGTCCTCCACAGAACTAACAAGTGGTACAGATCTTTCTTTTATCACTTTGTGGACATCGCCATTGTGAACGCTTTCATCCTAGCAGTTGGCCAGTGCTAAAGGAGAGTGGGCAATGACACAGACAGAGTTTCGTGAAACGCTTGTGCTCGAACTCCGAGCAGCTGGGACGCCTTCCAGAGCTGCACAAAAAGCCCCACTATCCTCTTCTGAAGATGAAGATGATGTTTGTCCAGATGCTGATACAGTAGGTGGTGGTGCTGGTACAGGTGGTGGTGCTGGTGCTGATGCTGGTACAGGTGGTGGTGCTGATACAGGTGGTGGTGCAGCTGCCTTACACGCTCCCAAGTACTTTACTAATGATGCTACCATTGGTCAGCGGCAGTGTTAGCTTTGTCATCGGAAGACTCCTTTAGGTTGCAGCACCTATGACAAGCCTTTGTGTTTTGTCTCTGGCCGAGACTGCTACAACCTATGGCATGACCAGCAAAACGTATAAGTGTCTGTGTTTTGTTCATGCAGGGGGGTTTGTACTCTGCCAAACTGTATATATATAGTGTGCCATGTGTTGGTAATTTTTGAACACTGTATGTTTTGATTTTTGTACAATTTGTTATTAAGAGTAAAATGTATACTAAATGTATGAGTATGCTTCTCCTGTGTCAAAATGTCTGACATTAATCTAAATGATTGACTAGGTCAACGAGTTCTGAAGAAGTAAATTTTACTTTATTATGCTGCAATGTACAAATTCAGTCATTACCTTTATGAATAGAAAATGACTCTTTCATATACATTTTTGATTCATTAGAAAATTCAAGAATAAAACTCAAAAATCAGTATCCCAAAATATTAGAATAAAGAGGTTATAATACAGACATTTCAACCTTTTGAAAAGGCACAGAGGGTCATTCTGTGTCAAATCACCCAGTGGCTGACAGGTCACCCTCTTCAAAAAAATCAGAAAAAAATGACAGGTGTTTGTAGGCCAGTGTTTTTCAACCACTGAGCCGGGGCACACTAGTGTGCCGTGAGACATCATCAGGTGTGCCGCAGAAAATTACCCAAATGTCACTCACTGGTCCAGAAAAGCAACTGTTGCATCAAAGAATTCATAACCACATGCTCTCATTGATTGTATGATTGCACTATTTGTGGTATGCAGGCATTGTACAAAAGGGGCCCCAGTATTCACAGAATCACATATCCAGTTCATAACAACAATTAAATTAGATATAGTCACCTACAAATGAAACAGAGGGCGCTTGTTTTATTGAGCAGGTCTTGCATAGAAGCCATAATAAGGCCATATCTGTGTATTATTTTAAATTTTAGGCTATGGTATGTTTGGTTTTTTTTTCACACAGGATGTTAGAGTGCCGTGGGACATTTTAAGTGTCAAAAGTGTGCCGTGGCACAAAAAAGGTTGAAAAACACAATTGTAGACCAAACCTATGCATAAATCTTAAATCACTAATAGTTCCAAAACTACAGCCCTTTGAAGCTTCAAGTCATTGTTGTGAACAATCCTTTTTGTTCAACTTCTAACATTATTGGCTCTTTTGGTATTTCACACACATTAGTGAAACTGTGAATAGAAGTACATAAAGTCTATCTATCTATCCATCTATCTATCTACATATTCCTGTTTGTTAAAAATTAAAAATCCAATCAGATCAGACGCATCTTGTGTAATTTCCCCTCTGCTCGTTCAAAAGGTATGTGACACAAATTCATGAGATTTCCCCCCAGTCATATATGGATTATAAGGTCATGTCCATGCATTAACTTTTGTTGGTATCATTTTCATATTGTCAGAGCATTTTTTTTTTAAAATTGGGCTTGATTTTAAACTTATCATTTCACCACAAACAACATTTTTTTTTATTATTTTTCCATATATCATTCTGTATGTGAGGAGCATCTGTCCAAAATTTGGGCTTGTTGCTGAGTTTCTTTAGAGATTTTTAAAAAATGTTGTCAATCCACTGAATTTGTACTGGATCTGCAGTGCCACTTGTGGACCACGTTTAAAACAGAGCCCGAGACATTCTCTGATGTAAGAGTCACTTCATAGGTTGCTTGTTTCTCTCGCCAGTCGCGAGATCTGGCAACACCGAGTGGTTCCGTAACCAGCGCGCGATAGTCGACTGTGCAGCAGCCAGCACAGGGCGCACTGAGACAACCCGATATCTTGCATGGTCTCGTTTTAGAAATGCCGAAAAGAACCAAGAACACTGAAGACCCGTTGAAAGAAGCAGCCGGAGAGTGCTTGCCGAGAGAAAGCAATGAAGAAAACAACGCGGTTGCAGAAAGCATGACAGAAAGCGTAGTCTCAGCAGCGGCAGAGGAAAACCTAGAAGAAGAAGGGGACTTTGAGTTGTGGGTATTATATATCGTAACCGTTAACTACCACATTACTTGGGTAGTTCTGATTTCGTGTGCGAAATGTCTTATGATAGTGTGCTTTCAGCTCACATAGTCCGCGGTATATGGTAGTTGTTTTATATTGGACGGTGGATAAGTGATGGGACCAGTTGCACGTGATGCGGAGAAATATTCTTTGGTCACCGCCATTTACCGATTTACGGCTCCCATTGACTTCCATTCAACACATGTAAACAAAACGTCAATTATGTCCTCAAACTAACGCCGCTGACTTATGCCAGCAACCATGACTTTGATAATCAACTACGTTTTCGTACAACATCGGCTATATACAGCAATAATAACAGAATGCTTGCATTCCCCTTGTCCATGAGTCACGTAACCGTCGTCTCGCTATCTGGAGAAATACATTTTGGTCACCGCTATTCTTTCACACAAACATACGGGTATTTGTGGGCGTTTTGGGGAGGTAACCAGGTACGCCATGCTGTTGGAGGTGCAAACAGCTGCATTGCCATTGAGAACACAGTAAGGAGCTGGCTCAAGGGTTTTAAAAGTATTTTCTCGTGTTTAGTTGTAAAATGAAGGCATAGTTTTTATAGCCATCCATGCGTGTTCACGGGGCGGGGGGCAATACGGTTACATTAAATAATAAAATGATACATGATATATAAAAGCATACACCTAATCGTGTTAAAAAGAAGAGATTAAAAATGCAAAATGACAAAAACAGATATTTACAGAGAAAGAGGGAAAAAAAGCACTCAACAGCAACATGTATTTCATACAATGACTCAACTCATCACACAAGAGGTATGAGATCTTTGCCCCTGCATATTAATGCCTCCCATTTATGTAGGGTGGATACCTTGGCCTTGTTTACGCGAGCAGTAGGCTATGATATTCTAAATTGACTATCATCTACATAACTTATCCAAAAACGTTTGAATGGTATACGAGGATTGATCCATAATTGTACAGTCTAGATTTTTTGACGTTAATCACTCCTATGATGTATTGCTGTTGTCTATCCAAAGTAAAATTGAAGTTAACCGATTGGTAAATAACCAAAAATCTGATTGTTTGCACCTCTAAATGGGCAGTGAGTGACATACGTCTGTGACGAGAGTTTGTGTGAAAGAATTTACCGATTTACGGCTCCCATTGACTTCCATTCAACACGTAAACAAAACGTCAATTAAAGGAACCGTATGTAAGAAATGTAATTCAATTAATCATAAAATGGCCCTGATTTGTCACTAGACATTAGGAAATCATGCTAATTTCAAATACTTATATCACTGACAACAGTAGTCCGGCCAGGATATCGTCATTTAAAAAAGTGAAGTTGCAGCCCTCAACTGATGTTGATGTTTACATATTTGTGTTTTGGCCTGATCCACCACCCTCCACCTATCTAGTAATCACAAAGTCAGTAGTGTTTCGGCATCTGGGTTGCCAGCTCTGCTCTAGTTACCACATATGCGGTGTACACCGCTCTACAGTATTTTGAAAGTGATTGTAGTACCAGTTTTGGCCAAAATCCTACATACGGTTCCTTTAAGTTGTCACTGACTTATGCCACTAACCATTTCACTTTGATAATAAACTACATTTTGGTACAGCATATATAGAGCAGGAATAACAGAATATGGCTTAAGGTGAGACATGGCAGGTGAAAACATTTTTTCATGCACTGGTCAATTTTGAGTTTTTGGGCTAACTTGAATAAGTGTTTATTTCATTACATTGTGTTTACTCATGCCTGTATATTTCTCCTGAATTCACCAAAAGTTAGCATTCTAAAGCCTGTTACATACCTGCCACTCCCGACCGGTAGCGCAAAAATGTGACGTCAAAATTGCGCCATTTCCTCTGTCGCACGAGAAATTTCAGCCTCGCGCAGGCAGGTCGTGCACAGAAGATTTTTTTTCAGATGCTCGCCACAAGCAGGATGAGCTTGAAGCCAAGATCAGGGAGCATGCGTGCCTCTATACAGGCATCAACCACATTCTGGCATTTCATATAGCCTAGCCCACATCTTAAATAAACATGATATTTGAATAGTCAGTTTGAGAAGAGAGAGAAATTACCAGCGAGAGTTCGTGATTTTTTAATAGTTTGCTGGATAAGTTAATGAAGCTACCAGAGAGAGATGTAACACAGGGAATTAAGATAAAAGAACTAGGACCCAGGGACATGCCAATAATCCAGCAAAAGGTAACGAAGATATTTATTTTCAACCAAAGGATATCTGCTAAGACCTGAAAAAAATCTCTTTCCACCTTAGGAAATTACACAAACTCATCTCTCAGCCAGAGATCAGCCAACTCATCTCTCACCAGCCAGCTAGCTAATATTTCCCTCGGGATTGAATAAAGTATCTATCTATCTATCTATATCTATCTAGCTGCACACACCTTGGAAACTAGATGGTAATGATAGTAGTTGTGAATTGCAGCAACCGAATCTGAAGTATCATCATTGAGGCCAATGCTGCTGACAGCTCACCACCACGGTGCGACCACCACGCGCGAGTATAAATGGTTACGGCGCTCCCGTGACGTCACATTGTCGCGCTACCGGTCGGGAGTGGCGAGTATGTACTACCGTGACCGTGATCCAAAACATATCATATGTAGTACCGTTGGAAAGCTCTGTTTTTCCTGTATCACGTAATGTGATCCATATATATAGACTTCCTTTGTATCAGTAACCAATCGCGAAAGTTCAAAGGCGAGTCTAGGCAGAGGGCTTTATTTTAACGATCTGAAACGTAAGTATCAAACGCAAGTAGCTTTGGGGGCGGATCTTGGGCGCTGTTGCTATTTTAACGGCGGGATAAATGACTGTTGTGCCGGACGCAAATCTAAAATGGGGTGGTCTGAAGTAGCTGCATTACACATGGGTGTGGTTTGGGCGTAACGTGCAATAAACCAATCAGAAGGCCTTTAAACACAGATCACGCAAAATTTGCGGGAAGAAGAGACGTTTTTTTGCGGCATCGTGTGTCTGAAAACGAGGTGAAATTTTGCCGGCCTGCTGATCTGTTCACATGATCCGGCATTTTGGAGGCAGGACCAGCTAGCAAATTAAAACGTGACGTGCAACAGGGGGCGTGTAGGGTGACAGTCGTAGGCCTTATGGGTGCGCCATCAGATGCAGCAGTTGTGTGATTTTTTTTTTTCTTTTTTTCTTTTTTTTAACATGCACAAGAATACTACATCAGACAAACAGATGTACATTACACAAACACATACTGTAACTTAACAAGACATCACATTGACGTGGCTTATTAACACAACATAACATTAATAACAGAAAGGCTAAGGATGATTTGCGTCCAGGATGATTACAGATATGATTATCAGGGATGAAATTGATGACCGGAATGACAAGATGGGGGGGTACGGATGGTAGCTCTGAGAGTGTGAATGAGGTGGTGTTGGGATGGGGGTGTGGGTGGGGGGGTAAGGGGTAGTGAGTGTGTGAGGATGGATGTGTGTGTGTGTGTGTGTGTGTGTGTGTGCATATGTGTAAGGTTGGCTTGTTGTTGGGCCAGGAGGAGAGAAGCTGGAACACAGAGAGGGAGGGTTTCAGAGGAGAGGAGTTGTAATTATTCTGTTAAAGATGAGTGTAATAATAAGAATAACTGATTGCCTGATTGATTGACAACCTGGGCACCCATTAATGGCCACAGTTCCACCCACCCCCGGCAGTTATGGCGATGAGCTGACAGGGGAGGACCTGCGTGCCACCCATCCCCCCCAGGCCCCCAGCATATGCACACATCCCCCACTACCACGACCAACCACACCTCGCCCCCAGACCTCCACCCAACACGCCACTCTTGACCTACATATGTATGTGAATGGCTAGGTTGACTATATCTAGTGTGTAGCATTAAAAGAAGTGGGCATGCATGGTGAATATCTGTCAGGATTTCCCCATGCACACCACACTTACCCTCTGAAGATGTATGCCTCCTCTGTAATGTGTGCATTAAAATAAGTGAGGCATGCAGATAGACACCTGATGAGGTATCTACCTGCACTCCACCCTTACCCTAGCCTGTTTTATAGTTTTGTACTCTCGATGCCGTGCTTCTGGACCAAACAGGAAAATGAGGCCAGATTATTGTCTTGAAGAATGTGTTGAAGGTGAGCGATACCCTTTCCCATCCATGTGTGAAAGTTAAGTGTTTTTTTTATTGACGGTGAAATCTGGGTTATTCCAAATCGGGGTGCGAATTGATGGTGCTATAGGTGAATCAGTGATGTGGTAGAATCTCCACCAGGCTGTCAGAGTAGATGAAATTGTTGGGGCTTTGAAGGATGGATGTTTTTTGCTTGACTGGCTGCAGAAAGGGAGATCTGAGATTTTAATTTCTTTACAGATTGTTTGTTCTAGGTCTAACCAGGTGTTGTCTGAGGGGGTGGGGTGTAGCCATTTGTAAATGAAGTGGAGCTGATTGGCCAGGGCATAGTGCTGGAAGTGTGGGGCCTCTAGTCCTCCCAGTGCTTTTGGTTTTTGGAGAGTGGTGAGTTTGATCCTTGGGGTCTTATCTTTCCAGTAGAATTTAGTGATTAATGAATCGAGAGACTTAAACCAGAGTGGGGTGGGCTGGGTTGGAATCATAGAGAGTAAATAGTTTATTTTGGGCAGTATTGTCATTTTGATTACTGAGATTCTGCCCATGATGGATAATTCCAGCGTTGAAGCGTTGAAGGTCATCATCTATTGAAGTGAGTAGAGGGGAATAATTTAGGTTAAATAAGTCTGACCGCCTGGGTATAGGTGATATAGTTAGTGCAGAGTGGAATAGGTGAAGAGTTGGCCGTCACATCCCAGCTGTTGGGATGTAATGGGAGAATTGCAGATTTATTCCAATTGATTGAGTATTCAGAAATTTTAGAGAATGTGTCAATTAGTTTGATGGTTTCTTTTACTGATGTTGTGGGCTCTTGAAGAAAGAGAATGTCGACGGCATAAAGGCTGATTTTGTGATGCATATATCGGTGAAGAGTGAAACTTTGTGATGTTAGTCCATTGTGTTGTGATGTTAGTCCATAGTGTTGCACGGTGTATCGATACTAAAAAGGTATCGCGATGCAAAAAACGATACGATTTCAGACGTTTTTAGAATCAATACTTTATTAAAATAATAACGTTCTGTGTCAGTGTGAACTGCTGCTCTCACTGCTCCTTGCACGCATCTAGGCAAGTGGGCGTGTCAAGCAGGCAGCTCTGAGTGAGTGAGTGCGCAGCCAACTTCAACATAGTTCTTTGCCAACAGTTGTTCTAGGCCTTGTGGATAAAACAAAAGGGCCAGTGAAATCTGCAACTATTTCGGATACATCGCGAATTAAGGCAAGGTACACAAAGTCAATTTAAAAGCAGTAGGCTACGCATGGAACTTGGCTAAACACCTCGCAGACATATCCCAACATTTTTAAAGAGTTCAAAGAACGACAGGTTAACGAATATGCTATAGAAAACACGACTACATGGTTAGTGCCAAGTTCTTCTCTTATGTTTTAGTCTAGCCTAAGTGAAACGAGTATGGTTCTCTGGGATAAAGCGAACCTTCCTTCATCAATGAATTTTGACGAGACATAACGAGCTGTAATCATTTTGACGAGACATAACAAGCTGTAATCATAGGGTGCTAACGTGATGAAAGCGCAATGTTCACGCCAGAATAACATTACCATAACTTGTAAACGATCTTTCATGTTCGGTCAGTAGCCTACTACTGGTAATATTTGTCATGGCATGTAGACTGCAATTTGTTCAATAATTATTGCCCAGATGTAGGATAGGCTACCCGAAATGCGCTAATTAAAGCCCACAGCATATAATACCACTGCAGCATGTTGAGTCCTAATAATAATAGCGGCATATTGTTACAGTACGTGCTAGCAAATCATGTTATCAAAGAAATAGACGTAATGTAGGAATGCACACAGATATATTGCAACAGGTAATGGTGTAGGCCTATCTGACAAAGACCTGAGTGGTTGGAACGTCGTACTTGTACACTGAACACGTCAAGGCCTAGGGTAGCCTATACTGTACATCAGATGGCCTAAAGATTAGGCCCCTCTGCATAGCATTCAGTGATTTGCATGCAATAATTTTAACACTGACCTTGATCTAGCCTAGTTTGGCTATTTAAAGCTACTTTATTGCCAAAACACAACACAATGTAAATTAACTGTAACAAACAATAAAGGACTTAATCACAGAAAGTAGGCCTACTATTTTACTGACTATAAAAAATAATAATTATGTAGGAAGTTTAGAACCCAGAATTGACCTACACACTACAAAAGTGCACCAAATTCAACACAAATGACTCAATACACTTGGAGGAGGTATGAGTCCTTTCTTCTCCAGATATCTTAGGATTTCGCCATAGTATCGTTTTAGTATCGAGCATCGTGATATTTATGGCAGGTATCGTATCGAAGTCATAATTTTGGTATCGTGACAACACTAGTCCATTGGTGATTACTGTGGCTGAAGGAGAGGTGTATAGAAGTTTAATCCAGTTAATGAACGACTCCCCGAAGCCAAACCTCCCTAAGGTGGAAAACAGGAAATTCCAGTTCACCCTATCAAATTCTTTTTCTGCGTCCAGAGTTGCTATGATGGTATTATCTTGAACATTTGTGGAGTGATACATTATATTAAACAGTCTGCGGGTGTTGGTGGATGAAATTCTGCCTTTAATGAAGCCTGTTTGGTCTGGGTGGATAATGGATGGGGTGACCTTTGCTAATCTGTGTGCTAGCATTTTTGCGATTATCTTATTGTCCACATTGAGGAGAGAGATTGGCCGGTAGCTGGATGGCAATGTTGGGTCCTTATTGGGCTTGAGGAGCAGTGAAATTGAGGCTGTGGTGGAACTAGTTGGAAGAAGTCCTTTCTGTTTTGATTCATTAATCATTTTGGTGTAAAGTGGAGCTAAGATGGTCCAAAATTGTTTGTAGAACTCAGCAGGGAAGCCATCCGGACCTGGTGCTTTATTATTGGGCATCTGTTTCAGGGCATCAAACAGTTCTTGTTGAGTTATAGGTGATTCCAGGTTATTTATTTGGGTCTCATTGAGTTGTGGTAATTTGATGCTGTTTAGGAAAGAGTCTATGAATTCCTGATTGGGGTTTATTTCTGAAGAATATAGTTTATTGTAAAACTGGTAAAAAACATGATTTATTTCTTCAGGTGAACTGGTTAGCTTCCCTGCTGAGTTCTTTATGACTGGGATTGTTGATTTTTCTTTGTTACGTTGAATTTGATTAGCTAAGTATTTACCTGATTTATTGCTATGGTGGAAGTTTTCCTGCTTTAGACGGTGAATCATAAATTGAGTGTGTTTATTGAGTATTTCATTGAGTTTGAATTTATGTTTCCTAAGTTTTGCCTGTGTTTTGCCTCTTTCAGTTTTGCCTCTTCAGTTGGGTTGCTTGCATTGGTTTCTTCTAACTGTTTAACTTTATTGTTGAGTTCTACTTCCTGTTCTTTTTCCTTCTTTTTTTTGTATACTGAATATGAGATGATTCTTCCTCTGAGTACTGCTTTTCCTGTTTCCCACAGAAGGGAAGGAGATGATTCAGGGGAGTCTTTCACTTCTAGAAAGAATGCCCACTCTCCCAACAAAGCTGATGAAATTTGGGTCTTGTAAGAGGGATGTATTAAAACGCCATTTGCTAGATGGTTGCTGCTGGTTAGTTATGTTCCATTTAATTGTAACTGGGGCATGATCGCTAATGACTATGGGATGAATTGTTGAATCAGAGATATTTTTTATTATAGAGTTGCTGATTAGAAAATAATCAATACGGGAATAGGAGTGGTGGACCGGAGAGAAAAAATAGTAGCATTTGGAGTCTGGGTGCTGAAGCTGCCAACAATCACCAAGGCCAGAATTGCTCATGAACTGTTTATTTTTTTGTGGATTGCCAGATTCGTTTGCTTTTAGAGTGATCAGATCTGTCAATTGTGGGGTCTAACACTGTATTGAAGTCACCTGTGATTATGATGGGGCAGCCAGATAGAGTTGAGATGGAGGTGAAGAGGTTCTGAAAGAAAACTGGGTATTGTCTGTATTAGGGCCATAAACATTAGCAATTGTTACAGGGTATTGTGAATTGAGATGTTTATGATGACAAAACGTCCTTCTGGGTCTGTGATGGTGGTGTTATGGATGAATGAGATTCTTTTGTTAATCAGAATACAAACTCCCTTTTGTTTTGTATTGTAATGAGCTGAGAAAATGTGATTAAATTGTCCTTATTTGATACGGGTGTAGTCTGATTCTGAGAGATGAGTTTCTTGTTGGAGACAAATGTCAGCTTTTAAACTATCCAAATGATTAAAGATTTTGAGCCTCTTCGCCTGAGATCCAATCCCACGGATGTTCCAGGTCAGGAATGTAAGTGGTACCATGTTGTGATTGTGCAGTTATGAAAATGTTTGATAAAATGGGTATTTGTGTGTGTGTGTGTGAGAGTGTGTGCAGGTGTCAGTTAGATAGGAGAGGGAGAAGGGGGGTGGAGGAATAGGTATGTAATGTGGTGTGTGAATGAGATGTAAAGGGTAGGGGCTGAGAAGAATATAGAGAATAAGGAGGTAGGAATTTGGTTCTGGAGTGGTGACTGCGTGAACATGTCCTGTATTCTTTATCTGCTTTGGCTGGGTCGTCGGGTGTGTCTTTAGAAGTTGGCAGGGGAATTCGGAAAAAATTAGGTTATCGCGCATGCTGCGGCACTGGAGGTCTAGTGTGTTGTTTGTTCTTAGGATTGTTGTGTGATTTTCAAAAACCATGGCGGGAGAACCGACTGCACTTTGGTTAGCTGCTGCGCACATTTTTAGTAGCCTACCCTATAAATGCAAGTGAAGTTGCTTTGCATTATAGTGCATGTGTCTGCTTAGAATGTCGGATTCTTGCGATTGCGTCTTTGGACAATAAAAAGTAATTTGGAAGGGAAATTGAAGAGAAGCAGGGAGCAGTTCAGATGAAAGACTCAATGATCTTAAACGCAGTAGACAAAGACGTTTGGCTCTGCGCTGGGACCTAAAACAGTGCCATATAGAAATATTCAAATGGGTGAGCACAGAAGGAAAAAACGGGTGGGCAAAGCTAATTTGATTGAACATAAGAGAGGCCTAGATTAGATACACTATACTGTATATGAATCATAGGCATGTTATATTATGACATAAAAGTGGAATTTATGTAACGCATTTGATCACAGCTGACAAATTACACAGAAACATTTTCAACCGAAGCAGAACAATGCACGAATGTAGCTTCAGCACGTCACATTAAACACAATTGAAAGACAATAGATTGACCAAACCACGCAGTCGATAAACATTTTAATCTTGCGTAAAACGGCATGAACCCAGCATTGGCAAGTCACATAAAACACAAATTGAAGCAATAGATTGACCATTGGACAATCCTATTGCAAAGCATTTTCATAGGCAACGTGCTACGTTTACTGAGTGCTGACTTGTGCGTCTTTTTTGCAGGGTGAACGTAAACGTAAGCATGATTTTCTGAACTGGGGATTATCACTAGTTTTACCCTCATAACTTTTGACAACTGAAAATAAAATGTGATACAATGAACATAAAACATTTTCCTTGTGCTTGATCGCCATGTTGCCTAGTCTAGTCTGTTAATCAAATTAATGTATGAAAATAAAGTTGTGCATCATGTTATTGAAGGAGAACGTTGCTATTCCCTAAAGATGAGTCAGCTATGTTGATCATTCATCTACAAATGCTTTTGTTATGGATGCTATAAACTGTATATTACATGACAGTTTGTAAGGGTAAAGCCTGTTGTCGTAAGTTTTGCGCAAGGTCCATAGGCTACAGCAAAGTGTTTCTGGAGTGAAACTTTGAATTTAGTCAGGCTTGTGTGATAGAGATAGCCTTGCCATATTCTTCTATCTCCAACTAGCTCATATTGAGAAAATTGCATGACTGAAATAACAGTGGACTAACTATGGGTAACTGAGGGTAACTTGTAGACCATAAAGGTAAGAGTTCACATGCTATCTCTGCTATTGCTGCTTTTGATCGGAATTTTGATTGATTTTCGATCGTGCTGCTGCTGGGGCATTTGGGTTGAATGGCATCGGCATGCAGTTCTGCAATGCTGTAATTTATGTCATCAACACATCCGTGATTCGTAGAAATAGTGTTGTCACGATACCAAAATTATGACTTCGATACAATACCTGCCATAAATATCACGATACTCGATACCATGGCGAAATCCTAAAATATCTGTTAGTTAAAGAAAAGACGCAGACCTCCAAGTGTATTGAGTCAATTGTGTTGAATTTGGTGCACTTTTGTGCAGGTTAATTCTGGGTTCTAAACTTTTAAACTTCCCACATAATTATGACCGCCGCTGTGGCCGGGCGGTCATATAGGTTTAGTCAGATTTTTTTTTTTTTTTTTTTTTTTTTAGCATGCCCAAATTTCCGTCAATGATTCCGGGACACTGAAAGACCGGGGTACCACGAAACTTGGTGGACATGTAACCCCACATGGATAGCATGGAACCATCGTTTTTCGTTTTTGATCTGTAGCCCCTCCGCTGAATTGGACCCCGAAGGAGGGTAGGGCGAACACAGTTTTCTGTGAATATCTCGAAAACCGTAGGGTTTAGGAGGACCATTTTTTTGTATGTTGATCTCAAGGGGCCATGTCAACCCATTCCATAACCACTCATTTCATGTATAAGCCACCTAGTTAAACACAAAAAGTAAAAAAAATGAGGTGGTGTAATTGAAGGTATCTGTGACCTAACATAGTCAAAACTGCACAAAATTGGAAGTGTAGGATCATTATGACACCCTATGTATGCACGCCAAGTTTTGTGGAATTCCGTTCATGGGGGCCACACAATAAATTAATTTATGTTACTATACACCAACTGGCCTGTAGGTGGCGGAGACAGTTTTCTGTGAATATCTCGAGAACCGTGGGGCCTAGGAGGTCCACCTTTTTTGTATGTTGGTCTTAAGGGGGCATGTCAACCCATCCCATTACCACTTATTTCATGTATAAGCGCCACCTAGTTAAAATTAAAAGCAAAAAAATGAGGTGTTTTTCATCTCAATATCTCTGGCTGACAAGGTCAAAACTGCACGAAATTAAAAGAGTAGGATCATTATGACACCCTCTGAATGCATGCCAAGTTTTGTGTACTTTCGTTCATGGGGGCCTTACAATAAAATAATTTATGTGTACATTTAGTGGCATTACACCAACAAGGATTCAGGACACTGAAAGACCGGGGTACACACTTGGTGAGCATGTACCCCACATGGATAGCATGGAACCGTCATTTTTCGTTTTCATCTGCAGCCCCGGCTGGACTGGACCCCCAAAGGAGGGTAGGGCGAACCACAGTTCTCTGTGAATCTTTTATGGTATGTTGGTCTCAAGGGCCCACATCAACCTGGCTCATAATCACTCATTTGTGATTTGCCCCGGTAAAAAATGAAAATCAGTAGGATTAAAGAAAGCCAAAATAAATATTCATCATCATCATCATGGCTGCATTTTCAGTATTGGCGAGAAGTAGTCGTTTGTCCACTAGATGGCGATCGTTGCAGTGAGGCGTAATTTTGTTGGAAGTTAAAAGTGGGTTGGAAAAACAATGGACGCTTCATACAAGGACTGTAATTTACATAGCGAACATCTAATAAGGATAGGGGCGATGTTCACATGAAGTGTAATTCCCATTTCTTCTTGAAGCGAAATAAATCTAAGGATGTTTTTCGGACATGCTTGGTTTTACTGCAGATACGTTAATCTTGTAATATCAATAAGGACCTAGGTAATGTTACCGTTAAGCGTTGGTTGAGTGATGGAGGCATTTGATTGATTGCATTTGTAGAAAACTATAAATGCGGTTATACCAAGCAAATTGATAGCAGCACTGTTTGTATCTTTTCGACTGTCATTTATTGCACGTGCTACAAAATCATTCTGTGCAATGGAAGATTTACCAAGCGTTACACGGTCTGATACAGTTTTGCCTATACATGCGTGAGACTGAGGCGCCTGTTTATTTTGTTTTAAAAGCGTGCAGGGGTGAGAGGGGAATCGATGTGCTTTGATTACAGCTTGGTAGTTGTAGTCTGTGAAATTAAAAAAGCGTGTGTGTGAAAGTATCAAACAATGACACCTTCATTTCATTATGGCTGCTTTAGCAAAACACCTTAAGCTACTGTGTAGTGGATCCCATTTAGAAGTGGCTACTTCATTCGCGCTTTCCTTGACTCATGGAGCTGCGTGAATGTTATTACAACTTTTGCCGCGATATGACAGTTTAAGTCAGCTTGATACTGTAAAGGCGTAAGCCATTGGTTTCAAAGGAGATTTTATTTGTGTAAGCCAGCATAGCCTATTGACAATTTATGTTGTCAATAGGCCTATATATAATCCTACCTGTAGCTTAGGGAAGCTAACAACTTTCTATTAGGATCTAGTTTGTTAGTTACCGTTTTGTCATAACTCCCTGATGCATTTTTGCATTTAGAATAGCCAGGCGTGTATATCTCAATCGGAAAATTAAACAATATCAGGTGCCTATGGACTAGGCTGGGTGAACCCAGCCTGATCTCCCGCTATTTATTTTTGATTTCTTAAAAGATTGAGCTTGGTCTGATGAAAGCCAGACTAGCCATGGACCTCAGTTAAACAATGCAAGGGAACATGAATCAGCCTATATTTGCACTAACAATAGCGGACAAAAGCTTTTCAACTTTGACCCGTTAAAATGTGTATGAACAGTCTAGCGGCGCATTTCATCAAGGCCCATTTGGACATGTCAGTTATTTGCACCACTGGTTAGATGTAAAACAGCATTTCGTTTCAGACTAGGCTACTGTTACTTAATTTGTGCATTAACAATAGCGTTTCAGACTACTGTTACTTAATTTGTGCATTGACAATAAAAGTATTACATGAACTAAAGATGACTAAAATCTTATGTAGAAGAAGAAACATTCACAAAAATCCATCCATCCAAAAATGACCTTTGTTTTGATAGCTGTTGAAAAGCGGCATGGAACTGACAGAGATGTTTTTGTTTATAAATACATAAAAAATAAATAAATAAATAACATTATGCTGATACCTTTTGCTTTTCCCAAATACAATGTAGCCTACAGGTGTAAGTGACCTTTCATCAATCCAGTTGCAATGGATGAACTGTGATGAACTGCCCTACTTGTGATTGTTTAGAGATTTTAAAGGTTTTATAACAATTCTACATCTTCTTTGGCTATTCTACAATCTATTCACCTTTTCAGCACCAGTAGGGTACTTTCTGTGCAGCCGCACACACACACTCAGGCATGCCAAACAAGCATACACAAAAGTTTCAAGAGTGGGGATGGAGTAAAATATGGAGACAAATTGAAGTGTGATTTATTTTTGCTTGAGCGGATGTACAGGACTGAGCGGCGGTCATATTTTGTACCGCTATGCGGTACATCTAGTTGTTATTTTTATAGTCAGTTAAATAGTAGCTTGTGTGTGAATAAGTCCTTTATTGTTTGTTATAGTTCATTTACATTGTGTTGTGTTTTGCCAATAAATGTTTTACCGATAAAAGCACAAAATATTAATGAGGCAATAAAATGCAGTAAGTTGCATACAATTCTAGAAACAGACATTAAATAAAGTCAGGTATTTTGTTGCCATATTAGATACAAAGTTGTATGGCAAATTCAATAGCCTATCCCTTTAAATCAGAAAATATTTATGTGTGTATATATGGGTATAAAAACTATTTTAAAGGACGAAGGGCCCAGGGTCGGTTTAAGACGAGAAGCAACAATAACATGTTTCTACAAAGACGACACACATCACATGTATAAATATTTTAAATAAAACGGCACAAATGTACACTTAGGGGTAACCGGGATGCTGCGCTAGAGTTCAGTAGGGTGACAGCTGCAGGTAAGAAGCTTACTCTGAACCTGCTGGTTCAGGTGCGAAGAGACCTGTAATGCCTTCTGGAGGGTAGTGGTGGGAATAGTCTTTGGTTGGGGTTGTCTGATATATTTCTAATATATGTAATGATAAAAAGGGATATCCAAATTCCTTGAAAACTTTGGGGAATACTTTATGTAAAGTCTTTATGTGGTAAGTATCCAAAATGCCTTGTAATGGTTGATATTAGCCTTTAAATATTCACAAATAGTTGTGACTGCACCTACAATGGTTTATAAAGCTTTTTTGTTTACCTCATTGCCATTTGTAAGAGGTCTAAGAAGCCTAATAATGCTCAGTGAAACCTCAAGTTGTAAAGGCTTGCAAGACAGTATCATAATACTTCATGAGTGAAGTAATGGGTATAAGTTATATACTAATCACAAGGCTTTATAACATATGGATGTATTTACCAGACTTTTTATCTTATGTTTTTATCTAACAAAACACAAATATTTTTCAACTCTCGTAAAACCACCAATTACCAACCCTTTCGTTTGAAAATTCTAAAACAACAATGTTTTTTAATGCTTCAAAATAACATTTTATAAATGAACCTTACATTTTTCAGTAGCCATGGGTGTGTAGATTTGAACAAAATCTAGTTTGGTTCTTACCGGGGCTTTTACTGCCTGAACTATCCGATTTTGTTTACCACGCTCAGAGTTCAGTGCTAGGCTGGTGGGTGCCTATTTCCAACCTTTCTCACGGCACACCAACGGTTAGACCGAGAATTCTCGTCTGCAAATCAAAATTCCACTGGAGCTCCAAGCGGATTTGTACACGCAGCCTTACCACACTGTTTACAGCTCTTCGAGTCACGGTAAAATTTAATTTTTGGTACGTAGCTAATTTAGATACACTTATGGTTAGGGATGTAACGGTATGAAAATTTTGGTCACTAACCGTGAGGTTACATTATCACGGTTTTCGGTATTATCACGATATTTCTAAAAGTGTGTTCAATATGTTCAGAAAGCACTGATAGGCCTACACAAGCTGAAATAGTTTCAAAAAGTGTCCCGTTCACTTTTTTCTTCATGTTTAATTGGCTATGTGGTTATAGCTTAACTTACCCTACCATAACTTGGAGTTTGCTATTTCTGTTATTTGTATGCAATGAGTGAGACCAAAGTAAGCATTCAAAATAAAACTTTAGGCTACTGTATTCTCCTGATAACGTGAGTGGAATGGATTTAATGTGGACGTGAACATAAAACGCAGAGTGGCTACATGATACAGTGCATTTTGCGGTGAAAAAGTTCCGCCTTTTAAAATCAGGTGTAGCCTAATCCGAATCGTAGTTAGAACCATCAATTAGACTACAGAATCAGTAGGGTACCAGTTTTGTTCCATTGTACCAGGCCTACTGTATATCAAAAGCAGGCTCGGATGAAGCTGGGAGGGATTAAACACACGGTTTCCACACCGCGGTAATCAACAGTGATGATCATGATGTTTGAAATGAAAACGGTAATTGTTATCGTCAACATTTTTATCGCGGTTTACCATTATACCGGTAACCGTTACATCCCTACTTATGGTGTGGGTGCTTGCATTTCTTTAGGAATCTGCCGTCTTGGTTTGTATAGGTAAGGGATAATGTATAGAACGCCAGTCATTATTGGGAAAATAAGTCCCAACAGGGCGAACCGGACCCCAACACGCAGCGGAGTGGTCTTGTTCGCCCTGAAGGGACTTATTTTCCCAATAATGACCGGCGTTCTATACATTATCCCGCTTATTATACGGCTACTTGCCAAAACGAAAATCCACTTTTATTTGTTACCGTTTCGTTGTGGCTTTTGCTGAGAAACAAACACACGCTGAACTTGAATCAAACATTCTTTAGAACACTGATCAACCGTCTGCTTTCACTTTTGAATGAAGTTCCAATGCAAGAAGTGGACTACTTGCGGAGTGATATGAAAAACTTAAATCAGCAGCACAAAACCTGTTGCCATTGACAGCGTAATTATATGTTTGCAGCGGTAATTACATGAAAATAATTTACCATAGAACGGGAAATCCCATTCAAGTCAATGGAGCGTTCTACTAGCATTGTGAAGAGCCGTATAATAAAAATGAATATTAAATGACACATACACGTAAGAGGTTGGAAATACGGGACCTGTCAGTAATAGGTGACATTTCTATATATTCAATATTCATATTTCTGTTGCTGAAATTATATGCAAATTACCATATATTGCTTCATTTACATATTTAAACATTAGATTGTCCTAAAGAAGCCTCATGTCAAATGTGATGGTTTATCCGCCTGCTAACAGTATTGGTGAATATGTGCACTAAGAATGTGTCTTGTAATGGCGTGCGTGCTGAGTAGGGGTGGTTGAGTGTGTGTGTGTAAGAGAGGTGTTTGTGTGTTGATTGAGTAGGGGTGGGTGAGTGTGTGTGTGTGTGTGTGTGTGTGTGTAAGTAAGAGAGGTGTTTGTGTGTTGATTGAGTAGGGGTGGGTGGTGTGTGTGTGTGTGTGTGTGTGTGTAAGTAAGAGAGGTGTTTGTGTGTTGATTGAGTAGGGGTGGGTGATGTGTGTGTGTGTGTGTGTGTGTGTGTGTGTGTGTGTGTGTAAGAGAGGTGTTTGTGTGTTGATTGAGTAGGGGTGGGTGAGTGTGTGTGTGTGTGTGTGTGTGTGTGTGTAAGAGAGGTGTTTGTGTGTTGATTGAGTAGGGGTGGGTGAGTGTGTGTGTGAATGATACTGACCTTTTCATGCGTACATTTTAGGGAGTCTGAATCTGAAGACTCTGATTTGGAGTCTGAAGATGAGGAGTCGGACTCAGAGCCTGAGCCACCAGCAAGGAGACCAAAGAGGGGAACAGAGAGCAAAGGCATTGAGGAGACTACGACAAGCTCACCCGTGGAGGCATGGAACGGCACAGACGAGGAGGACATTGCACCTGAGCCACCATCATTCAGACCTGCCCGCACACCTGGTGCCCAGCTCTTGAATGGAGTGTCATACACTGTATTAGACCTCTTTCAGTGTTTCTTGTCAAACTCCATTTTACAGACCATTGTCATTAATACAAACAAATATGGACAAGAGAACCACACAAAATGGAAGAAAATAACATTAAAGGATTTGTACTCGTATTTGAGCATGCTAATCTACAGTGGCTTCTTTAAAGTGACCTCTATGTCAGATTACTGGAAAATGTCTGAACTGTATACTTTTTCATTCCCTAGTACGGTCATGTCATGTAAGAAATTTAGCGACATCGCAGGCTCAATTCAATTGAGCGACCCCAAAGATGATGCTGCCAACAATAAGAAAAAAGGCACAGCAGATTATGACCGTCTTTGCAAAATTAAACCCATGTATGAGGAGGTACGACAGAGTTGCAAAGCCTGCTACCATCCCCGACAGAATATTGCTGTAGATGAAAGATTGGTAAAGTCCAAGGCCCGGACTGGACTGAAGCAGTACATGAAAAACAAACGGAGGAAGTGGGGCTTTAAGTTTTTCGTCTTGGCAGATTCGAGCAATGGATATACCTGGGACTTCACTGTGTTTGAGGGGAAAAACCATCATCGGACAGGAAAGGGACTTGGCTATGACACAGTAATGGATCTTGTCACACCAAAGGTGCTGGGAACTGGTTACAAACTGTATGTAGACAATTTCTATACCAGTCGGACCCTGTTTCTTGACTTGCTGGAAAAGAGAATTCGGGCATGTGGGACAATTCGCTCCAACCAGCTTGGACCCCTCAGACTTAAATCAGGGCAGCTGGACAAGAAGTCTCCCCGGGGCTGCATCCGTTGGATCAGGGACGGACCCATCGTGTTTGTCCAGTGGAAAGACACAAGAGATGTCCTGATGTGCTCAACAATTCATAAGGCCCACGGAGAGGACACCGTTCAGAGGAATATGAAGGATGTAGAAGGACAGTGGGCCATGAACAGCATTGCTGTTCCACCAGCCATCCTGGATTACAACAAGTTTGTGTTTTTTTTTATAATATTACTGTTTTGAATTGTACAGTCAACCGACAGTGAACTAATAATTGACCAAGAAGACACAAAAGTATTAGTATGTTTGTGTGCAAAAGTAGTAGTTTGTTTGTCTGTGTTTATTTCCAGCACAAGTTTTGTCTTGTCATTTTCAGTCAAATAGAGATCCACAAAATAAAAATTTGGCTTGGGTATGAATTAGGGTTGCAACAAGTAATCAATTAAGTGATTAGTTGTCAACTATTATGTAAGGGATAATGTATAGAACGCCAGTCATTATCAGAAAATAGGTCCCAACAGGGCGAACAGGAGCCCGACACACTAGCGGAGGAGGCTTGTTTATTCCTGAAGGGACTTCATTTCCTTTAGTGACTGGCGTCGTATACATTGTCCCGCTTTATAATACTGCTACTTGCAAAAAGAACGTTGGGAAATTCCCTTCAAGTCAATGGAGCGTTCTGCTAGCATTGTGAAGAGCCATATAAAGCCTGTTTTATGCTTCTGCGTTGAATCGACGGCGCTATGGCAAGCCGATTGAGCATTACATAATACCCAATAGGAGTCTTCTACCCACCCTCTCATTAGAATTTGCATAATAGCCGTTTCAGGCACTAGTTAACTAGTGAGCTGCTTCAATGCCACACATGCAAACTAGTGAGACTTAAATTGTTCCACTAGTTAACTAGTTGTGGGTGGGATTTCGTGAAATTCTGCACTGTGATTGGTTGTCATGTTCTATTTGGACATAGGGAGCCAATAGAAAGCCTCTATTTCCAGAATTCTCCGCTTCCTAATTTGAATTCTGCGCCACTAGTTGACTAGTGTAAATTTTGTCTTGAACTAGTTTACTGCTAGTTTGCGTTTGTGTGTTTTCCTGCCTTTGTCTCTGTTGTATTGTTTGTTTGTTTGTTTGTTTGTTTGTTATTGTGTTTCCTTGCCTTCCTACTATGTAAAGCGACCTTGGGTTTGAGAAAGGCGCTATATAAAATAAACTTATTATTTATTATTATTATATTACTAGTATACATTTATGACTATCTCACTAGTTAACTAGTTTGGACAAAGGATGCATCAACTAGTTAACTAGTGAGCCTACTGCCATCACCTAGCTAGCTAGTAAGCCATTTATGGTTAACTAGTGACATTGACCTACTGCAACTAGTTAACTAGTGAGGTATTTTGCCTTCACTAGTAAACATGTGCACATTTTTGGCTGTCACTAGTTAACTAGTGAGACCCAAAAGCCTATTAGCTAACTGGTATGCATTTTGGCCTTTTCTAGTTAATAGTGGACATTTCTGGCTCTCACTAGTTAACTAGTGAAGCTAAAATGTGTTCACTAGTTAACTAGTGGGCATTTATGCTGTCACTAGTTAACTAGTGTGCACAAACATGGCTCACTAGTTAACTAGTTGACAAAAATGGCTTGCATGTTGGCCTGACATCAAGATATCAGAATAAATGCTCAAGCGGCTGGCCAAATTACATAAAAGTTAACAAGTGGGAATTTGACATTCAGTAGTCAGCTAGTAAACATTTTTGTACCTTACTAGTTGACTAGTAAAATATAGAAGTCTTTAAACTAGTTAACTTTTGCACATTTCAATGTCCACTAGTTAACTAGTGAACATGCTGAGCATTATTAGTTAACTAGTAAGACATGAAACATGAACTAGTTAACTAGAGAGAATTTGGGCCTTACCAGTTAACTAGTGGGCATTTTGGCTGTCACTAGTTAACTAGTTCACACAGAAATGGCTCACTAGTTAACTAGTGGGCAGAAATGGCTTGCATGTACATGACAATTATGCCTGATATCAAGATATCTGAATAAATGCTCAATCGGCTTGCCATACAGCGCACCCCCGCAGATCCCTCTGTGTCGCCGCAAACCCCTCTCTAAACCCCTCGGCCATAGCTCGAAATTGTAGAAGTAGTTTGGTATATTGCAGTAAAGAGGAAAGGCTTCAAAATTCTCTACTTCAGGTCATCATCTACTCTGACATTTTACAAATAAAACAACTGTCTGATTAATAAAGAAAATGGATAAATCAACTGGGGGGGGGCAGGAGAGTAGCATTAATAACTTTGGCCTAAGTGTATCATTTCTATTGCAATGAACATTTCCATCATTATCTTTTTTTTGTCCTTACAGGAACATGGGTGCCGTGGACCACTCTGATGCCCTGATAAGCTATTACAACGTCCTCCACAGAACTAAACGGTGGTACAGATCTTTCTTTTATCACTTTGTGGACATCGCCGTTGTGAACGCTTTCATCCTTCACAAAGAGTTGGTCAGTGCTAAAGGAGAGCGGGTGATGACACAGAAGAAGTTTCGTGAAACGCTTGTGCTCGAACTCCGAGCAGCTGGGACCCCTAATACCGCTGCACAAAGAGCCCCACTATTCCATTCTGATAATTATCCAAATGCTTGTAACATCAGAGGTGTCTCACACATGCCTGTGTACTTTACTCCTGATGGTACCCAAGGTCGGCGGAGGTGTGTGCTTTGTCATTTGAAGACTCCATTAGGTTGCAGCACCTGTGATAAGCCTTTGTGTTTCCGCCATGAGCGACAGTGTTTCAACCTATGGCATGACCAGCTTTAGTGTCTGTGTTTTTTTTTGTATTCTGCCAAACTGTATATACCTAGTGTGCCATATGTTAGTGGTTTTTTAGCACTGCCTTTATTCATTTTTTTGTACAACTTCTATACAATAAAAATGTATAAGCATGCTTCTCTTATCCTATGTCAAATTATTGACATTTAATCTAAATGACTGACGGTAGGTTAACGAGTTCTGAAGAAGTAAACCTTGGTTGATTAATTGATTGTTATGCTGCAGTATACAAATGCAGTAATTACTTATATGAATCCATGTGAATAATTAACAATTTCTTAATAATATGTATCCTGATCATAGTTTGACCACAGAAGAAAAAGATTGTGGCTGGATTGTGTAATTTAAAGCCAACTTATCCAAACAGTGGGGCAGTTCATCTTCAAATCTCTACAAACTAAAAAGGGCCTTGTAGAATGTAGGTGGTTCAGATAAGGTCCTCACGGGCCAAAAGATGGAGATAAGTTGCCATGGTATATGGTTTAGTATAATCATTCAAGGTGCTTGCACAGATCTTGAAAGTTGCATAAATATGCGGTATGTAATGCTGATTTCCAGACTTGCCCTTGGCAATTTGGGCTGGGTTCCCATTTATAAATTCCAGTAGATTAATTTTACATTTCAATGGATAGTTGTTAAACTGGCACATGTTACATTAGCACACAAACCAGGGGCCTCATTTACTGTATAAAACATACTGTGTAGAAACCATCCTTCATTTGATCTTAGATCATTTCTAAAGTGGTCATGTGTGTAATTCAGAGAAAAACATACGCATAAAAAAAACCTGCGTACGCTTTCCAGATGTGCCAAGTGATCGTGAACATGACTGAAGTTTCAGGCGTAAAACAATGTATTGTTAACAGAATAAAAAAAACAAGTCACATAGCCTACATGGCATTAAATGCACAATAATGTTGACAGTAAGTGACAGTAAAAGCGTACAGACTTGATCTATAATATAATACATCTGAGCAGTAATTTGACAGCCAGCCAAGAAAGTAGACTTCAAACAAATGTGCCAGGACAAGCAGGTACATACAGATTTAACTGAATAAATTCACTTTCACAAATGTGCACTATAGGTTAGTTCATGTTAAGACCAGCTAATATATGGATTTTAAGGGAGGAAATAGGGTAAGAACAAGTATTTCTTATATAAGGAAGAAAGTATAAGTAAGAACAAGTATTTCTTATATAAGTATTTCTTCTTAATTACTCAATTACCAATGACATCATATATGGTTAATATTTGCTATTTACCCTGGTGAGATCACATGAATGTTTTTTGTTTGTTGTGAGAGTAAAAGAGGAAATTAAAATATAAACAAGGTAAAAAAAATAGAAACAAGATTTTTGATCATTATTGCTGCTTATTTCAGAACACGGCACATGCTAAAAATGTAACAATTGTGTAACTTTGTGTTTGAATAGCAGTTGCAGAAAGACAACATTCCCGCACACAGACACCTATGCTCGATGGTTTTTTATGCCCCCAACGTCGTCTTCCAGGCAGCGATGCCACCGCTGATTTAAAGGCACCTAATCCTAAACCTAACCCCAACCCTAATCCTAACCTTAACCTTAACCCATCCCTAACCCTAATGGCTCCCACACACAATCAGGCCTTCAAGCAGTACAGCACAAGTTTACTCAATTTCCAGATCCCACACGCCCAGACAATACTTTACTTCAACTTTAGAAATCCTGCTTAACCCATAATGACTTTGAATTCGGACGACAAACTGTTTTTACAAATCCATGGAACTGCCATGGGCCAGAGATTCGCCTCGATATGCCTACACATCTTTATGAGCGAAAGTGGGGAGCAAGAAGCCTTAGCCAAATGTCCCCTGAAACCCCTCTTTTTCTATCGGCTTCCCTGGATGATAATATCGGCGCCTGGACTCACACACTAGACCAATTCAATTGACTTTATGAACATACTCAACACACACCACACTACATTAAACTGGAAATCCACAATTGACCCTCACTCAGTCAGTTTCCTGACACCACACTTTTTCTTACACCATCCAGTCCAACACATAGTTCCCCTAGTAACTAAAAATTTTCTTCAAAACCCACTGATAATGCCGCATCTCTTTGCATAAATCCAGTTACCACCCCAAACACACTTTCTGAGGCATCATTAAATCACAAATCATTCCTTTCCAATCAGATCTGCACTTTTCCCACAGACCTCCAGGAAGATTATAGGAAATTCTCTTTAGAGCTCCTCCCGTACGTGGATACTCAAAAGATTTCTCAGGAAAACAAAAACAGACACCCTGACCCATGCTTGCTCCCACTCGCTTCTGGACACTAATTCTCCTCCCACCATAATGGCTCCCCCAACCCCACTCCTGACCCCAACCCCACTGCTACACCTTTTCATTCCACTAGTCACTACCTTTTCACAACCCACACACATTTGCACCACACCTCAAACAACACTTCACCCACTTTCAGTCCTCCCACACTCACTTCCAACATCACAGACTCATCTCAGCCTTCCGTAAAACAAAACCTTCAAGACCTCCTCATTAGATCACGTTTCTCTAGGAAGCCCCCACTCAAGCCATCACCACAGGACTCCTTCTTCAAACCACAACACTTCATCACTAACCCTCACTCACACCTTTCTGCCCCTAACACACCCCTCTCACTAGACACCACAAATGTTGTCTACGTCATCACATGCACAAATGTCATTTTACAGTATATAGGAGAAACAGGTCACTCAATCAAAACCAGACTCAAACAGCATCTATACACCATTTCTAGAACTCACGCACCACCCATATAGTCACACATTTCAGCAACACAGCACTGCACACCTTTGGCATTTGTGGTCTCGAGAGCAACCCTGGCTGGACCCGAGCACAGAGGCAACGAGCAGAACGGAGCTGATAAATAAACTTCTACACTTTCTTCCCCTTGGTCTCACTAATCCACTTCTGTTTCCTTCTGCTTCTCAATAAAGCTACATCTTTCCCTTCCCCTTTTCTCCCAGGTCCTGTCTTTATTTATTTATATATATAAAAAACTGTTATACTATGTTATTTATCCCTTTTTTATTTCCCTTTAGTCTATTAAGTTCTCCACCCCAGTTCACCCCATCTTTTTCCAAAACCTAACCCCCATCCCTAAACCACATATTATTATTTTATTTTATTTTGACACAATTGCGTTCCGTCAACGCATGCCAGTGGGTGTTCCCGACGGTAGCTATACAAATGACTTAAGTATAACCGTAATTTGATTGGCCGGTGCCGTCCGTCGGTGCAGCAACAGCTGAACACTCAACTGAAGCTCAACGCAAGTGACGGGAGCAAGGCGACACAACGGACCCACAATTCAGTCCGGCAACGGATGACGTAAACCCATGTAAAGTGCGTCTCCAGCACTGCAACGCACGCAACTGTGTGCGGGAGCCGTAATGCCTTCCAGGCAGCAACATTGAGGGCATAAAACACCAAGAAACGACACCTACACTCAGACACGCACACATACATGCAGGCAATACTACAATGAAAGGTAGTATTGCTGTGGCAATACTGGTGATGGCGGTCAGATGATCTGATATTCTATGTTTATGCGCCGTCAGTTCGAAGCACTGTTAAAAAAAAAAACTGCCTTGTAAAATTACAGTACGGTACGTAGCACCGTTGCCAGAACTTTACTGTATTCTTCGCATACACCACAGTACTGTAATATAGTGTAGTTTACTGTAATTCATTACTGTAGGCTACATATTACTGTAATTTATGTATTACTGTAACTATACATTATTATAGTTTACTGTAATTTATGTATTATTGTAACCAAAGATCCTTCCCAACTATCTCTGCTGTAACTACAGATTACTGCAGTTTACTGTAATTTATGTATTACTAGATTAGGCTATGTAGCTTACTTCAATTATTATTATTTAATAATCAATACTTCTTTAATCAATGTATTCTTTATATTTTATTACTAAATCTATTTACTAACAATCAACACCTATTATAATGGATAACAATATTGATAAATAATTAAACAAGTGAAAAAGGGAAATCAAAATGAACAGATCTGATAAGTTTTAATAAAAATGCATTTATTGAGCAACTCAACAGCAAAATTCAAAAACACAAACATGCTCAATTAAAACAAGAGGTAATTTTAGGCAGATACCAATAGATGTAGGGGAGCATTCAGTTAGTCTTCCATTCAAAATCTAGTAGGAGGCGGATGAAATGATTCACATGGGGGTTTACTGGGGGCGCCTTCTTCTGCACAACCCTCCCAGTCTTCTTGACACCCTGTTGGGCTGTACATTTCCCATCCGGGAAATCTGTAATTGAAGAATAACGTTTAGTTTCCATTCAAACTTTTAAAATGGATTAAAATACTGAATATAGATAGATAGATAGATAGATAGATAGATAGATAGATAGATAGATAGATCCCCAATGGGAAATTCAAGGTCTCTAGCATACAGACATCACACACAACATGCACTTACAGCAAAAAGAGTAAATATAACTATATACATATAACAAAACTCCAATGTACAATAGAGACAGTAGAAGATAAGAAAACTAAAAAACTAAATACAATACACTATATAAATTAAATTAAAAAAAATCCACAGTGTGCTTAAGGATGATCAAGCATGAGGCGCTTGCAGTGACAGGGCCGGGGCTGGGCCTGTAAATCTGTGTGCATGGTAAGGTGCTCTAAGAGAATGAGTGTCATGGTGAAGGTGCAAAAAGTAGTCCAACAGTAGTCTAGAGGTCTAGAGACCAGCATAAATAAATATGGACAAATAAGAGAGTCATGTAGACAAGGTAATATAAAAACTATATCAGTGCAAGAATAGGTTGAGGTAATAGGGTTACAGCCATTCAGTATTGTAGCAGAAGCCACTGGTCATGTGTGCTAAATAGCATGAAAACAGTGTAGTAGTAAAACATTAGGCTGTGTACAGTAGGAAAACAGTAGGAAAACATAAGGCTGTGGACAGTATGGAAAACAGTAGTAAAACATTAGGCTGTGGACAGTAGGAAAACAGTAGTAAAACAGTAGTGGACAGTCAGTACGCAAACATAAAGAGGGTGGAGAGGCAGACAGACTATGCAGAGAAGTCCATCTCTCCTCTTCCCTTTATATTAGTATATTAGTGAAGCATTGAACAGTTGAGTGGCCCTGGGGACAAATTACTTCCTCAGCCTGTCAGTTGTGCATGGCAGTTAGCGAAGTCTCCAGCTGATCAAGCTATTTTGCTTTATAATACAATAATATGCTTTACAATATAATAGTGCTGTGGAGTGGATGACAGTCAAGATGTTGATCTGTTTGCTCAGGGTCCTTTTATCTGATATTGAAATGATGCACTCCAGTTCGGCTCCCACGACAGAGCCAGCTTTCCTTACTAGCCTGTCTAGTCGCCCAGCATCCTTCTTCTTTGTGCTTCCTCCCCAGCATACCACAGCATAGAAGAGGACACTGGCAACAACAGACTGGTAAAAATCCTGAGGAGCTTACTGCAGACATTGGACAAGGACCGCAGCCTCCTCAGGAAGTACAGCCTGCTCTGCCCTTTCTTGTAGAGTGCTTCAGTATTTGCTGACCAGTCCAGTTTATTGTCCAGTTGTAAGCCCAGATACTTGTAGGTATTTACCACCTCCACATTGACCCCATCAATGGAAACTGGTAACAGAGCGGGCTTAGACCTGCGGAAATCCACCACTATCTCCTTGGTCTTCGAAGTGTTGAGTTGGAGGTGGTTGAGTTTGCACCACTGCACAAAGTTCTCCACCAGGCTTCTGTATTCATCCTCCTGCCCATCCCTAACACACCCCACAATTGCAGTATCATCCGAAAACTTCTGCATGTGGCATGACTCAGTATTGTAGCAGAAGCCAGATGTGTACAGGGTGAACAGGACTGGAGAGAGCACAGTTCCCTGTGGAGCTCCGGTGCTGCTGATCACAGTGTCAGAGAGACAGTTCTTCAAACTAACAAACTGTGGCCGCTCGGTCAGGTAATCTGTAATCCAGGATACCAGGTGAGCGTCCACACCATCTGCAAGAGCTTGTCTCCCAGCCTGAGGGGTTGGATGGTGTTAAAAGCACTTGAGAAATCAAAGAACATGATTCTTACAGCACTTTTCCCCTTGTCTAGGTGAGAATGTGTCCTGTGTAGGAGATAAGTGATGGCATCAACGCCCACTTTCTCATGGTATTCAAACTGTAGCAGGTCGAGTGCATGGCATAATTGGGGTCTGAGTATGCATAAGACCAGTCGCTCCATTATCTTCATCACGTGTGATGTTAGAGCGACAGGCTTGTAGTCATTAAGCTCACTTGGGTGTGGCTTCTTAGGGACGGGGCACAGGGGTAAGACATGATGTCTTCCACAGTGTTGGGACTCGTCCGAGTCGGAGACTCACATTGAAGATGTGCTTCAGTGGCTCCCCCAGTTCAGCAGCAGCAAATAACTTGCCTCTGGACTACTTCTGGGGTGCGTCCAGCATCTTCCTGGTACTCGATGTAGTACACTGCAAAAAGGGCTGTGAAGGCAGCGACAAAGCCACTATCATTGTTGATGCCACATCATGTTGATGGCAACTTGTCCTTCAATGGACATCATCCATCTCCTTGATGCCATCAGTGAGTGTCCTGGAAAAGACAAGACAAGTCATATACAGTCCTTTATTTTTATTTATCTTAATTTTGACCAGGTGATGCTCCAGGGCTATTTTACTTCCTCTGGCACTCTTTGTCAGTAAAATGTGTTGGAGAAGATTGATTTATTAAAATATTTACAAAACCGAGGAGAAAACATGCCCTAGAAATACATTGACCTGTAATGTTAGTCAACTGGAGCCTATTGTCCTTTATAAATTGACTGATATTTGTCAGGAAAGCGACCTGAGCTGACATACCCACAACATTAGGAGTACTGTATGCATAGTATTATAATACTGAGAAGTGTGTTTTTATCAGTATAAAAGACACTGGTTGTGAAGGGGTGCCCATACTTTTGACCATGCAGCAATAATTTCCCACAGTATTTTTGTGGTATTTTGTGTTGAATTTAAGGAAACCAATGGTATATATATATATATGTCCTTATATGCTGGTCTCTAGACTTTATTCTTGCACTGTTGGACTTACTTATTTGCACCATCACCATGACACTCACTCTCATAGAGCACCTTACCATGCATACAGAATCACAGGCTCAGTCCCTGCCCTGTCACTGTAAAAAAAATCTTCAAGCTTATTCACCCTCAAGTACATTATGTTGATATTTGATTTAGTATATTTAGTATTTTTTTTTATTATTCTACTGTCTTTATTGTTTATTGTTCAGTGTTGTTTTATATTTCTATATTTATATTACTTTTTCTGCTGTATGTGCATGTTGTGTGTGATGTCTGTATGCTACTGACCTTGAATTTCGCCTTGGGGATCAATAAAATATCTATCTATCTGTCTATCTGTCTGTCTGTCTATCTATCAACAATGTCTGCCGTGGTTGCAGAGACCTGTGTCAAGAAACAAAAATAAGATGCAACGAATTAGCAGAGATAGAGCCAGACATCTTAGAAAATAAACAATAAGCACAGTTCATTTACAAAATATTGAGGGCATGGAGAACTAGCAGGACATGAAGAGACATTAGCTGTTGAATGTTTTGTATTGCATGTATCACATTAAACTTTTAAGAGCACCTATCAGAAATACAAATAATTAACATTTGCAATGTAACTCAACCTTTGAAATCAACAGCTTGTGGCATCTCCTTGAGCAGCAATTATTTCAATTAGACGAGAGGAGGATTGGTGGCCACATATGTTTACTGAAAGTTAAGTTAAATCCAATTAACTGCAGCTAAAGAGGGCACCACATCAAAGGTATGTGATGTCACAGTGGCTTGCCACATGGCAGTTACTCCTACTGAGTGGCAAAGAGGAAATGTTTTTGCCAAGTGAAGAGCCCCCATAAAGTTTGAAAACCCCTGCTCTAGCTAGTGTATTTTAATATTAGATGTGTTTGTGATGGAACAATACATGAAATGAAAAGGGATTCTGTTGGAAGAAGGCCATCAACAGTAGGCTTGCTTTAGTCGCCATCAGGTTGGTGTCCTCTAGTGTCCTGGGGTCATTCTCCATCTCTGTTAACAGGGGTTGGATACTCCCTTTCCATTTCAACCTCTGTTGCAGAAAGAAGATGATGACTCACCTGCCCTTACTCAGGAAGGCCTCTGTCAATCTTGAGAGAACGTCAATCCCAGTGAGATTTTTCAAAATGGGAACACAGCCATCTCTTCTTGAACAGAAAGGGCCATTCTTCTCCTATGGGGAAATTCAAAGGTTTTATGTGAAAGTTTGTGTGTGTTGTTGGGACAGGAGGCAGGGAGGGAGGGGGTCGGCGTCGGGCTGTCTGTGTATGTTTGTATGGTGGGTGTGTGGAAGGTGTTCAGAGGTTTTTGCATGTGTGTGGATTGTTTTTTCTGGGGTAGGGGGAGGTATTTGTATGGTGGATATAGGTGCAGTGGTGTGTGCTGAGTGTGTGGGTATTGTGTGAAGTGTGTGTAATGGGGTGAGTGTGGAGTGTTGTGGCGTGGGCTGTGTATGGATGCGTGTGATGGTGTGTGTGTGTGTGCATGTGATGGTGTGTGTGTGTAAAGATGTGTGTAGTGGGTCTGTGAATGCTGTAGGGATGAGAGGATGGCTGCATTGGAGTGTAATGTGAACCGTGTATGTTGGGTGTCTGTGTTGAACTATGTGTGAATGGAGAGAGAGACGTGTGGCGAGTGAATGTGCCTGTGTAAGGGCCGGTTGAGGAAGTGCATGTGGATGTGCGTGTGTATGCGTGCCATATTGTCCTTAAAAAACAATGTATTTTGTATTTTTGACATGTTTGACATGAGTCTGAAACTAAAGCAAGGGTCTGTTTTGAACATGTAACATAGCATAATACAGTATAACACAAAATAACTTATAACTTTTGGGGTACTGGTTAGCACTTCAGACTTGTAACCGGAGGGTTGCCGGTTCGAACCCTGACCAGGCACCTAACCCCTCACCGAGTGCCGCTGTTGTTGCAGGCAGCTCACTGTGTGCTTCACCTCACTGTGTGCTGAGTGTGTTTCACTAATTCACGGATTGGGATAAATGCAGAGACCAAATTTCCCTCACAGGAATCTACACACATGTATCTTGCACAGTCAGCAAATGAACCCCAACATCAATGAGCAAAACAGACTCACATCTTTCCAATATCAGATGCACTCGCTGCACAAACCAGCTCAACAATTTCTCTCAATTTTAGGCACAATTGCCACACTACTGGATTCTTAATACGATCTTCTAATGTAAAGAGAAAGCAAGTGTAAAAAGCCCCAATTCTGTGCTGCATGGCCCCCCGAGTTTCTCTCCACCTTCTTTCACCTCACATGGCCTGTTGTTTGAATCACTTCCAGTAAAGAATTGTGAAATGGACCTATTTTTTTTTTTTTTTGGGGGCTTTTTGCCTTTATTCAGATAGGACAGTGAAGATAGACAGGAAGGAGTGAGAGATAGAGTGGGATTGGGGCATGACCACAGCGTCCCCCCACCTCCTAAGTGGATCTATTGAATTGGACATATGTGAAATGTTTTTCAAGTTTCACTAGATGTCGAATGTAAACTGCCAAGTCATATGAGACAACTCCCTCAAATAAATCATGACACAAAGGTCTATATAGAGACAATACAGTACAGATATATAAATATAAAACAATACAAAACATTTAAGAATGATGCAGATGAGGCATCATTTACAAAACACATACAGGCTTAGGGTCCAATGTTTCCAAAAGCAAGATGTATACCTTGTGTCACTCCTAGAGACATCAGCTATGGACACAATAATCATATTCTTAGACCCTGTCAGTCTGCACATGAATCTATACATAAAATTTCTTAAAACAGCGTTAAAAGTGGGCACATTGTTAGACACAAACATTTCACTGGCACTACTCCACCTAGGGATTTGAAGCACAATTCTCAGTGCATCATTATAAGCCACTTGAAGTTTTTTCATTTTTGACTCACTAAAATTACACCACAGGTGGGCAGTATACAGTGGAGTGCAATAGGTTTTGAAGAGTGAGATTTTAACATCAGGAGTGCACATGTGGAATTTGCGTGCCAGCATGTTTGCCTGCCCATACAGTTTTCCACACTGACGCTGCACATCATCATCATCACAGAGGTCATCTCTTATCACGTCCCAGATATTTAACTTTCTTTACAACCTCTAGTGGTTCACCTTCCAACGAGAAAGAAGGATAGACACACTTCATATCCTCCTTGGTTCTGGCGATCAGTATCACACTCTTCATTGAGTTAAATTTTATATCAAACATTACTCCATATTGAGAGCATATTCTAAGAAGTTGCTGCAGGCCAGCACTGGAAGGAGACAGTAGGCCTACCACCAAATCATCAGCATAGAGCATATGATTAATGAGACTATCCCCCACCAAGCAGCCAGTTCTACATCCCTTCAGTTCTGTAGATAAATTATCCATGTATAGATTGAATAGCAGTGGAGACAGAATTCCACCCTGCCACACTCCATTGGAGACATGGAAGGGTGTTGACAAACTCCTCCCCCACCTGACTTGCATAGTTTGGTGAGAGTACCAGAACTGCAGTATCCTGATTAGGTAAGATAATGTTAGTCCGTTGACTATAGATTTTCCATCTCTAAATTGCAAAATACTTTCCCTGTAATTTTCCACCGCCCTTTTGAGGCCTACCTTTTCAGGTTGCTTCTGAAATGCTTCCCTGTCTATTGAAAAGTAACGACAATAGTTCTTAAAGTTCTTAATAGTGCTAAAATTCAGATTGCTGCCAACTTCTGTTTTAAAGCCAAATTCCTCAATGTCCTTCAAATCAGATACAAGCGGGTTGAAAATTGTGTCTTGTCCAAAGAAACGGAAGGCCTCCTCCCAGCAGAGTAACACCAACTGCATGGGACCAACACTTGACCGGTTGTGGGGCAATATATTACGAAGTGTCAAGTGTTTTGCTTCTTTTTACCAGATCCAAGAAAGTTGACCACCTCAAATGAATCCTGGTATAGCACTATAGACTGGGATGAGGGGGCTTCTTTCAATAAAACATTATCTTTAATGGATTTTCCATCTATCACATGTCAGAACATCACTGAGATTTCATCTTGGCCTGCTTGTACTGATCTTTCACTGCTGCCTGACTGCGATGACAAGACTTCAGGGTCTCCTTGATTGGTATGTACTAAAAGTGTTCAATGCCAGCTGCATCTGCACCTAAATAGATCTGAGTGGGTTTAAACATCATTGGAAGTTTTCTTGAAAAACGTTTTTTTGGGTGTGGTCAGATTTCAAGGGCCCTACATGGCACTGTTTAAAGAGATCCCCCTTAGGACAAATCAAGAATCTGACTTATTTCAGTGTCAGGCATGCAGGTTAAACATGGTCAATTTTTCACAAAGCTTTGATATTATATACATCAAGGTGCCATTGCAATCCTCCTGATATTCCTCCACAATAGCTTTGATAGTGGTGGCTGGCATAAGCAGCTTATACCAAACAACTTTGACAAGATCTGGGAAAGATTCTTGAAAGATTGTATTCTTTTAACTAATGGCCCACTTTTAACTAATGGCCTAATGGTGTAAGGTGGCCATTATCTTGCATTTTCAAATAGAAAAGAGCAAAGTTTTCCATGAACTGTGCTTTGTCAGGCACCGCATCTAGTGCATCTACACAAACCTCGTTGACCACTTCGTCAGACAACATGCAGAACTCCTCTTGTTGGCTAGCAGGTGTACTGTGACTTCCTGTTCCACAGTCAATTCATGGTACCTACTCAAATAAGAGGAAAAACTTTACCTAATTCTGAAGTATTTGGTAAAACCTATGTAGGGACAATTCACCGTTCTACCATCCGCAATATGCCATCAAGTGTGCACACTTGAAAAACTGCATGGGCACTGAAGTAGGCCTACACCACATGCATACCAGCAATTAGCCACATCCGTGTGACTTTGCAAAAGCAACAAAAAAATCCATCAAAAGGACAATGTTTGATGTGAAAAAGTGCACTTTACTGGAAAACATATACAAACGGACATTTCTCTCCAAAAAAAGCGCAAGAATGTATGTACACAAATGCCTTCCATTACACAACTGAAGGCATACGAACATTTAAAGAGGACAAACACAACATACAAAGTACAACATACAAAGTATTAACATATACGTCAACAAATAAATTCCAAGGTGATTGCTCCATAATTGCATGGGTTGTCACAGGGTCCATTTCTGTGACGACATGTTGCAAAGTTAGATTCTCATGTTGCTGGCAGGAAGAGTGCTCTTGTTGAGGTCATCAAAGTAAGGATGGTTCATGGCCTGACGGGCAGAGATGCGCCTCGGAGGGTCATAGATCAGCATTTTCTGCAAAACAAAAACACCCAGAAATAAAAACACACAGACACACACACAAGTTTACATTCAAGTTACCACAAGTCTTAAAGCAACACAAAAGCACTGTCGCACGCATGCTATTTGTTTATCCAGCACCGGCTTTGCCATTAATGATGTCCACAAACATCGGGTAGAGTATGGTAGAGTATGTTGCATGATTTTATGAAAGTATGATGTATTGCAACATCAGAAGCAAGTCAAATTTGTAGTTTCTTATGTCTCATTCCATTGAACTACAGATCCACTACCCAATCTGGCAAACTTACATAGTTCGGTTATAGCCAATAAAGGGTCGCGAAGCGAATGCAGAAGTGCCGTTCACCCTGTTACGAGTTGATGAACCACTGAAACAATTTTGGAAACATTATTTTAAGGTACAAAAAGACCTTAGACTTTAGACCTTTTCTGTGCCTATAATTTAAGTACAACACTACCACTTTGTTTGCGCATTCACGTGTAGGGGTAGGGTGTCCCAATTCTATTAGACCGAAAAGGAAGTGCTGTTCAACTCTTCAAATGGAGTGTGATCAGACTATCGCTGAAGGGGAAGATTTTGAAGAAAGATGGCTGCCAGTGCGAGAAATAAGTTTTACAAATCTTTGCAAATAAAATATATATATATATATATATATATATATATAAAAAAAAATTGTACAACACATCGGGATATCTTGTTGATCATCATGCAAAGGAGTTCCTTACAGTTTAGTTAGAACATGATTGTCAGAAAAATTGCTATTTCAGCATTTAAATACATCTGTCTGCCTTTGAGAGTAGTTCAGTAACATTGGGCTATCAAATGCTGTCGTGTGGGTAATAATTAGTGTCTGTTAAAGTCCATAATTGAGTTCAAATTCGCCAAACAGTGTTGAATGTTTGTGGTGAACATGTTTTCTCTTAACAGTTAAATTCAAACGATTGGTGTAAACATTACATGTGTTTGCAAACATTTGTAAATTTTCTTCTGCATTGGTTTGTCAAACGGAGAAGGATTTTAACAGCTAACAAGAGCTAGAGTCAGCATTTTTCTGAATGGAAAACTACTAGGCCCACCACCCCCGTCGATGTGGCGACATAGGTGAACTCGCTGGCTACTAATGACTCAAGTGGTTTCCCATAGACCTCTGAAGTTCGCCTACAAAACAGAAACAAAAACGGCCATCTTTGCTCATATAAGGAGATCCGGTTGTTAATTAAAGCGAACTACCTCTGGGGTAGCAAAAATCTGTGAAAGTGTGCCGCTTTCACATACCGGAGATCACAGTATCCCCTCGAAGGCAGAGGACAAAAGTGTGTTCAGGGAAACATCTGCATTTCAGACTTTTTCATCCCCGCGAGAATTTAACAGGTGCGATAATTCAAAATCCCCATGTTATTTTCCCATAAGAAAAAAATAAATAAATAAATAAATAAATAAATAAAATAATTCGCCAGATACCGGATGTCAAAGATGGCAGCTTTTTTGTAGGCGAACTTCAGAGGTCTATTTCGTAGGTAAAGATTTCAACACCCCCTAACACTTCTGACTCCGTTGTGAAGGGGCACTTCAATGAAGTGGTAGGGTGAAGGGAAGAGTAGTGGCAGCAGAGGAGGGAGGACAGGAATGGAGAGATCGAGGAGGGGATAGCATGGCAAGTGTGCATCAGGTGTGTGGGGTTATCAGAATCGTTAGGAGGAGATATTCTTGGAAAAGTGGTCGCTTCAAGAGTTTTTCTGAAGACAGAGCGGGACGCCCCTGCTCTGCTGGGACTTGGCAGATCATTCCACCATCAGGGGACCGCAGATGAAAATGGCCTGGATTGCTGTGGTTGTGGGGGTGTCAGTGCCTTGGTGGAGCGCAGCAGGCAAGGGGTAGCATAAGTCTTTATGAGAGCACTTAAGTAGGTGCAGACCCAGCAATCACTTTGTACGCAAGCTTTAGTAGTTTGAATTTGATGCGGGCGGCTTAGGGTAGCCAGTGGAGCTCAATGAACAGTCGCCAAAGGCATTGTCTTTGGTTTAATGTTAAAGTAGCTTAACAGTGAACTAACATACGACAGGTTCAGTATTTAATATAAACATTTTTTTTTTAAGTATAACGTTCTAGTCCAAAACTAGGGAACCAATAACCTGAGAGATGTGCTAAAACTTTCCACGACAGCCCAGCTGGTGGTGACTACTTTCTGTAGTTTTGTATGAAAAGTATGCATTTGAGTTTGGAATTTGACCAGTGATTTTTTTTTTTTATGCATCTCAACTATTGTTATGCATGTACCTACCATTAACATGAATTTCAAGACAATGCCAAACTAGTTGCCCATACTTGCTAATGCTCCTTATTACTAATGCCTTACTGATCCAACAGTTGCTTTGAATGTAGCATTTCAAAGGGAATGACTGAGTACACACTTCACCAAGCATCAGTGCAGACCTCACCAAAGGGAATTACCCACAGTTCAAAGCATTGTGATGTTTACCGCAGAGACCATAGGAAATCCGGAAATTACAAAAGTAAACAACAGCAGGACACATGTCCACGGAAGGGAACATCAACATCTTTGTTATTAAACGTCGCCAAGGTAACATGTGATCTCGTGAAGTGTAGTCTCAATTCCATTTATACCTATCTGAGCCCATGTGGCCCAACACACCCACTTACTTAGAACCTGAGATCAATTAAGTCTGAGTCTAGTCCTCAGTGCTCACTTTGGGAGTGGGCCAGTTAGTCACTTGCCAACACCAACATTTTTAACAAGCATGCGATGAACTATATAATAATCTTGATCTACACTGCAGCATGCTAAACAGCTCAGCGGTGGTGTATGGTACCAAAAACAATGGAATTTAATGTAACCAAATATTGGAAACAGAGTGCACCGCCCTCATGTCGGTGCCTATGCGCGGTGCCTTTAGTCTGTGGCTCACCCCAAGCAGATCAATGCCACTCTTGTTGAGGTTCTTCACTGTGGTGGACAGGTTTCCTCCCTTCCACTTGGGAAAAGTGTTCTTGTAGTCAGGAAGGGACTCCACATCGGGCCAAACATCATTATTTGGTGTTCCCAGGGTTCTAAAGAACGTCAAAATAGTATACGTGTGAAGTTGAATTAAACACATACATACTTGTTAATGTTTAATTCGCCTTATTCACCAGGAAAAAGAAGAAAGGTTCACTGGCCTGTTCTTCTTCAGTGAGTTTTTTTTAGCAGTTTGCAAACGGAGTGCATTACCACCACCATCTGCTGGACTGGGGTGTAATGGCAAGTGTTACCCCTCAGCCTCATAATGGCCGCCGGGTGAATAAGGCGAATTGCAGATGGTTTCATCCAAAGCAAATCACAACATAGAATACCAATAAATGTTATATTAGCATTACAAGTAACAGTTCAAAGAAAAATCTAATTGAAAATCACAATACACTAGTGCTTATACTTAAATGAAAGATAATGAATACAGAGGTATTATTACTTTTGCCCCATTTGAACATCACCCTTTTTGTGGGAGTCTGAAGCAGAAAGCCTGGCTTAACTGACAAAACTGAACCACAATAGACCATGTGCACGAAAAGTCTGATTCGTTCATTTGATATTCACTTGAGAAACCAAAATGAAAAAATGACTTATTTCATTATTTGTTTATGAATGTGATAAACAAACAAATAACGCTTTGTTTTTCAGACTTTTGATTTCATGGTCAGATTAAAAAACAAAACAAAACCCAACCTCAGGGCCAAAACTGATTTTGATATTTATTTTTTCCAATTGCTGAGATCCGGAAATTATTTATTGACTTCCATTGCCAGCTGCTGCTTCTGTTTTGTAATGTTAAATCAGACCATCAGTCCGATTACAACTTAACCATACACGCAATTTAACCCAAAGACAATGGCTATATTTAAATGTCCACTCGGACAGAATGACATAATCTCTCTTTTTTTCCTTTGTATAAACAAATAGAATTCTCTAACTTGTATGCTCGATTTGCTCTGCTTGTGAATGAAGTTCTAGCCCACTTTCCTTTAATCAATGTGCTTGTTGAACGATGCTGGCAACCGCGTCCCTAGTTTCCCAGTCATGCCATCTTTTCTCTGGTGTAATCTCACCAGAAGTTAGGCTACTGCAGCTGGCTGCCTTCCAATGATGTTGTCAACAACAGATATGAGCTGATCGATCTATAAAACATCTACTTCCGTGCAATAACATGGGCCGATACTACATAGGCCAGTCATTACTTCTATAATCATGGGGCAACGCTTTGGGAGAACGCGATGTTCATAAACGAAACAGGCATGAGAAGGGAGATTTTCTGACGATTCAACAACAAAGCCGAGTTTGCCATCGTTGCGGAAGTTGCCCAACTTCTCGTTAGTTGTTAGGGATGGCCAAAAGTCGCTAAATCTTGCAACAAAGCCACTAAATTGGCAACACTGAGTACTGACAGGCCTAAAAGACCAAGAAAGTGACTTCGGATCGACTTCCAGGTCACAGAAATCTGAAATTAAAATATCAAAAGAGGCCGTGAGGCCGTTTTTTTAAACATTCTACTTTTGATCTGACCATAATCAAAAGTCTGACAAACAAAGCGTTATTTGTTTGTTTGCATCACATTCATAAACAAATAATGAAATAACCAGTAATTTTTCTCATTTTGGATTCTCAATTGAATATCAAATGAACGAATCATACATGGACCACGAAAGGCTCTTCCTGTACGCTCATATATATTTCCGGTGGAGCGTTAACTGTGTTGTAACGGCATCTTCTGTTATATTCTGCTCCTTAAATCTTCACTCCGACTCTGAATATCGTGTTTGCCCAATAATAACAATTTTAACACATGCATAAATCCTTCTTTATCGTAACATGCTGTTTCCATAATACAACACCCAACCAGGTCTGTTTAGACACGAATTACATTAACAATAGCGGCAGGTTCGAACACACCTGGCTCCACCGGAAACAAACGAGCGTACAGAGAGCCTTTCGTGCATGTGACCTTTTGTAGTACCAATGATTCGGAGTACTTCATTCACGCCAGAGATCTGGCACGGTGAATGTCTATGCTACAATGCAGAGGGTCTCCCAGAGTTTCCCTTTAAGATAACGAGATGGACGCCAAGGAGTTGGGAGTGAGACAACTGCAGTACTACCTGAAGATCCTGAAAAGTTGGTCAATCTCAGAGTCGCCATGGAAGAGGGGCTTCTTGGTGGCGAGCTCAGCAAAAATGGTCCCTATACTCCAGATGTCTACGGGTGTGGAGTACCGAGATGCTCCCAGGAGGACCTCTGGGGCTCTGTACCACAGAGTCACCACCTACACACATACACAAACTTCAGTGCTATTGTAAACTCTGGACATAATTAAAGGCTTACTGAATGGAATGTCACAAGAGATGTTTAGCTCGTAAACACCAGAGGTGCGCTCAAATTCACAAACATAGGCAAACGAACACTTTTCTGTTTCTGTTCCGTTTGCAAACACTTTGAAGAGGTAGTTCTCCGTGATCATGTTGGGAGTTGGACGGAGTTACCGTTGAGATGTTTACACAAAATCGTTCAAATGTATCTGTTTAGACAAACATGTTTGCCACAAACATTCGCCTCTGTTTAAGGAATTTGAATGCCCCTCTGTACTCTATAACTACACCCTCAACAAACGTGAATTCCTTGTCTACATACAAAATCCAAACAGGTTACGTTTTGTTATTCTACGGCTTGATTCAGTTTCCCATTGTGAGGGTCTTTAGAACGTACAATTAACCAGCACTCTTTGCGCGCTACCGCCGTGGAGAGCCGGCAGATCAAACTTCACCATCAATGGGAACGTGTAGTTCAATTTACAAAAAAATTGCCTTATTTTGATTTTATCAATGTTTTGACTGTTTTATATGTAGCCTAGGTGGTAGACCCGCTGGTTAGTGTTCCAGCGTTGCAACCATTCATGCGGGACTATAGTAACAGTTTGAAATAAATACTTATTTAACAGCTGTAACTATCCAAATGAGATAACAAAAAAATGTAAAATTAACTTAATATTTAACATGTTATTAACAGTAGAATAAACGGGATAATGGACTTCACTCCATTATCCCTTACATCACTAATCACACAGACACACACAAGTTGGTGTTCTTGTGGTGTACCTCGTGTGTGTAGACCCTCACTGGCACGCCGAAAGCCCGAGCCAGCCCAAAGTCAGCCAGCTTGATGACGCCTTTGTTGTCGATGAGCAGGTTCTGGGGCTTCAGGTCTCTGTGCAGAACCCGCCGGCTGTGACAGAACAGGATGCCCTCCAGGATCTGGTACAGGTAGCTCTGAAAAATAATGAGTTTTTTATTTTATTTATTATTATTCTTGAAAAATGTGTGACGTATCCAAATCATATGCATGGATTTTTTATAAGGCTCAGCCTTCTGAAACACCTCTCCAATGGATCGATCCCAGATGGATGAGTGGAGCTAGGTGGAACGAAATTCATCTGGCGAGAGTCAAGTTACCTGAACAGTGCCTGAACACCTAAAGCCCTGACATCTTAAATATTGCTGCAAATTCAGGTCCCTGGCAATTCACATCCCATCCTGAACAAAACACATACTACACAGGCTTGCACTAGATGGACTAGACCAGAGACCTCCTTGTCAGACTTTATTGTGATAAATATTACCTGTAGCAAATATATACTTGAAACCACTTACTTTTACTAGAGTTGCATCCATGAACTGGCCTGAGGGTATTGAGTCGAGGTACTTCTTTAGGTCCATGGAAAGGAACTCAAACACCAGGTAGAGTTTAGACTCCTGCATTAGCACGTCAAGAAGCCTGTGGACCGTGTGAGTGAGACAGAAAATTTAGTAATTTTGCTGTTAAGTGTTTGCCATATCCATATCATAGATTAAGAGTGTGTTGTATAATATGGTGTCATTTAATGGTCATGTGCACTGACTGGTCAAAAAGCACTAATCTTTACACATATGATATGATTGGCACTTTGTTGGGTAAGTTATCACTTGAGTCCCATTGGCGAGTCATATTAGATAAACACATATATTATCTATCTATCTAAAATAAAGTATTCCTGGGCAAACTGCGAGTTCTGCATGCATCTTGTCCCTTACATCAATGAGCCACCAAGGTTTTTGTGTATTTGTCTTATGTACTCTCAGAGTACAAGCATTAAGGATTTTTTTGTGTGCATACGTTTTCAAGCTTGAGAAAGTGGCACTCCGAGGTTTTGCTGGTTTGTGTAAATTTGCAAAATCTGCAACTCTCGCTGAAGGCCTCGACACACCTTGATCTCAATCCAACCAGTTGTAATCAGGCAGCCCACCACATAACAGCAAAATCTCTGCCACTTTAACTGGCAAAAGTGCCAGTGCTCAAAGCACCATGACTAAGCGGTTAGAAAGGGGCTACGCAACATGAGTAACACACTCCACCAGCCCCTCTCAGAACCCTGTGGTGTTTTTTTCCCTTTGGATTATGCAAATAGAGATTAGAACTGTCAACTGGTGACGAATCAAGCTGTCAAACGTTATTTTTACGGCTGCTATTGCTCTCAATAATGTACAGTCTGGGCTTTGTTTAATCTTAAATTGGGGGCTCTGCAGTTCTGAAAACGCCATTCTCTCGTTATGCAGTGTCAGAAGTGGAGGCAGTGGCAGTGTAGCCTGAAAATGTGTCAGTTAATTGATATCTAAGTCGCTTTTTATAAAAGTGCCGACAAATAAGTAAAGATAGAAGTGGTCTAGTTTATCAGAATAGATGCATACATGATGAGAGCTATGGGGGATAATTTGCAAATGGAGAACTATCAACTGGTGCCAAATCAAGCAGTCACGCAGTTTTATTAGTTAATGCTCCTTCAATAACGTACGGTTGGGATGTTTCATCTAAACATTTTGTGTCATTGTGGTTCTAAGAATGCCACTCTTGTAATACATTACTAGAAGTGATCTACTTCATCATGGCTTCATGCATCTAACATACGATGAGAAAACAAATGATATGGAGAATTTTTGTTGATTCCTGCGATCGTCGTGCAATTCAAAACTGCGGAGCTAACTGCATACATTTGTTGGTCATGCCCAAGCTCTGTTGGGCAAAGTGATCTCTTATGATCTCTTACCGTACAACATTAGGGTGCTGCAGCTCTTTAAGCAGAGATATTTCTCTGACAGCAGTGCTGGGTACACCTTCCTCTTCGCTTTCCAGACGGATCTTCTTCATAGCAACCACCTGACCTGTAGCCTTATGCCTGCCTTTGTATACCACTCCATAGGTACCTGGGGTTGCAGGAGGTGACACAGCAGTGAGGGAGAGCAATAAAGGAGAGATCTATGCACATATTTATCCAAACTCCCATGTACAGGTATTCATTCATAATAACCACAGAATACTGCAGCTTACAGAGTACAACAAAGGAATTTTCATCTTAAGATAGCCTAACTGGTGCCGTGGGGCAGCCAGATGTGCAGTCAAGTACAACATTAGTGGTAAATTCTTTACATTTGAATTGTAGTGAGGTCTATATTTTGCAGAGTTTAATCTGAAAAGTACCAGAAGGCAAAAGCTGTACCATGTTTCTAATTAGATCTGGAACGATTCGCTTATACATTGAAGTAAATCTAAGCAATATATTTGAAAAACTCCTCGCCAAGTTGTTCTCAACAGAGTATGCCTCAAAGGCACTGCAAAACAATGTCGTGCAACAGATGAACGTTTTTGGCTCACGTACAAGGGCATGTACCAAACAAGCAGTTGTTCAACAGTTGGCTATTGCTTGCTGTGTGAACACATTAGAATACTGGATGACTAACAATAACTGAAACTTTAACTTACCTTCACCGATTTTCTCAATCTTCAAGTAGTCCTCCATTCTGACCGGTTCCTGAGAGGGTAACAGCGATAACTGTTAGGTAACGTAACGTTAGGTTAGAAGCTACATTGTGGAGCTTTTCAGCTAATTAGCACAACGTTTCAACCTTGTTAAACATGTTTGAGGTATTATCTGACATTTGTGCATTGTTTCAGTTGGCTTTAAAAATTACCGTAAGCACCCTAATAAGTAGGTTTAAGCCTTGATTAATGTCGATACCTAGTTAAGTTAATTTAACTGTCCGAGGAGGGGGAAAACATTTTTCTGGGACAACGTTATCATAACGTTAGGCTAACTGTTACGACGACAAAAGTTTAACATAACTTCTCAGTCTGTTGACTTATAAATATCCCAGTTTCCGTGGGGTAAAGTCACGATCACGATTAAAAGTTAGATACGTGATTACCAATTAAATTATCTAACAGTGGCTACATAGCCAAGTTACCCTGAACTCGATGCATTTCTCAAAATGTAAGTTAACGTTAACCTCAACATAATCGTTAACGGTAGCGTTTCTGACTGTTCATGTCTTAAAAAGAAACATGATGTCAGGTAAAGTTATAGGGAATTCATAAGTCAAGGCACCAATAGCTATGACTGTTTTCATTATATAAAAAGGAATGCAATGAGATAACTTAGCCAAAGGTTAGCAACGTGACAGACTATACATGCTAACTTAGCTGGCACTAGCATCCGCTAATCAGTTATTTTATATCAAAACATCTGTTTTTTTTAGGTTAGCTAACATCGGACATTTCTTTCATACACAAAATACTGGCTAAACAAATGTAGAACTAAACTCATATTAGCATGTGAAAGACATGCTTACCGCTTCTCAAAACTGTTTGTCTTCGGGGATGAGATGGTTGACGAAAACCTACCCCGTTTCAGCTTGCAACTAGTAGTGCTGAATGGTTTTCTGCTAAGCTGTTTCCTTCAAACTAACCGCGCCCGACGTGTTTGAAAATGGACCAATTGCGTGAGCCAGCTGTTTTTCAAAATGGCCAATGACGCAGGGGGCGATGGAGGGCGGGAGATGGGTTTAAAACACGGTGGTGCCTATCGGGAATGTTTTCACAGTCCAAGTTTTAAACGCGAAAGGAGGATGTGTGAGGAATATTATGGATATGTGTGTTCTGTTTGAGGCATTTAAGTATTGTGACTATTATTCCTGACCCCGTCTATTGCTATTGGCAAGGCTACTGTCTATCAGACTGGAATGAAGACGTGAAATATGGGCTAAATTAATACAAGACGGCTCTTTGCAAAATTCACAACTAGGCTACATCCTACTTTTTGAAGACCATTGTACAGTGTAATACACAATAGCCTGGCCCTATAGGCCTACTGTTATTACGCAGAGGAATTAGGCCTATGCTAAGCTGCAGGTGACTTGTAGCCTAGGCCCAAGGCTACAGTATTGATCTTCCTATTTGTTTTGTTTTATTGTTTCCATTTGGATGGCTTCTCGAACTAGAGTGGCATCTTATTTCAACACCAGACAGCAGAACATGCCTCCTCGGTTTTACCTCACGGGGCCAGGAGATGGCAGTGTTGGACTTCTTGTATTTCTGTTCCTTTATGTGCGCGTCGGTGTGTAGGTGTGTCTCATCTCGTGCACGAGTCCAATGGTAGGGCAGAGAGACAGGTGGAGAATAAATAAATGAGTAGGCTATAGCTGGAGAGGGAAAAAGAAGTGTAGAGAGCAGAGCACCAGGATTACATCACTGTTCATAGAGGAGGAGCAGTTAATTACACACACACACACACACACACACACATCACACACACACACACACACACACACACACGTGTTTGTGTCTATCTAGATCACATCCTCTCCTAAAATCTATTTGGTTCTTTTTTATCTTCATACTCATACATACACACACACATATACATTTAGACCTGCAAACAATATCTTCTCTCAGTCCCCTCAGGGGGTCCTCTCTGTGTGTGTAAGTGTGTGTCGTAAGCAGTGTGTGATGAAGCAGTGTCTGTCGCCACCAGCCTGTCTTAGATTGTTGAAGGAATATACCGTAGCTGTAATAAGCCCCTTTCTGTCTGGAGTGGCGGTGGCATTGACTCAGCCCTCGACTGGGTGGGTATGTGGATAAATCTGTGCCACTCTGCTGAGCCTTGAGTCTGTCTCTGGCTAATCCCGCCGGGGAGGCGAGGACAGGGGAGGTGCGTCGATGCTCAGGGCTTTTAGACACATAAATATGAACCTGGCAGGTGAAAGGGTGCTAAAGCCCTGGCACTGGAAAACACACTGTGGATAATTCTCCCTCAGGAGGGGAGTCCTCTGCAACAGTGCTACACACACACACACACAGACACACACACTGATGCACACTCAAATGGATTACTGACACAGTGATTGCTGTCTGGAATGGGTTGCACCTTGCCTTGTCTCAGCTGGTTTCCATGTGTTGTTTTTCTTTATTGATTATTCCTCTCTGTGTGACACTGTTTTTTCCTCTGAATCTGACAGTCTCTCTCATTTCAGTGTTTGTCTTTTTTCATGTTCTGTGTGATCCATTCCTTTTCCCCATGTGCAAGTGGGAGTGGGGTATGTCGGCAAGAGAGGGCGTGGTCCTCCTCTTTCTTTCGCTCCTTCTCTCTCTGCCCCTCTCTTTCACTCACACATGCCCACTCTCTCCCTCTCTTTGCTTCCCCCACTCTCCCCTCTTCTCCCTCTCTCCATCTCTTACACACTCTTCCCTTTTTCTCTCTCTCTCTTGCTAATTTCTCACACACTCCCTCTGTTTCTCTCTCTCACTCTAACTCTTTCTCTCTTGCTCTCTCTCTCTCCCTCTCTCTCTCTTTCTGTCCATCAGTAAGCTGATCTGTTGACAGAGTGCCCGGGGAGAATTCCTTTTCTGGTAGGATCCGAGCTACCCTGGACCCTGCTCTTGTCCCCCCAGGGCGTCTGAAGCACCGGGTGTCACATTTAATATAACGCCACGCGCAAACTAGCCTGCACAACCCGCACACGCGCGCAAATGTGTTCCATGCGCGCTCGCATTATGAAGACTGACTGGCAGTGAGCTGTCACTCATTTTCAC
>NC_063206.1:7351529-7399029 GCF_017589495.1 Alosa alosa | reverse complement strand
CTGGCCTTGGGTCTGGCACCACTCAAAGACAGAAGGGGTATCTGGACCATGTGGCACCTGGTCCGGAAATAATCTTAGCTTTGATCATAGAACCTGCGTGTAATATATCATGGTCAAGAAACAAGCATCTCGCTCTTTCTCTCTCTCTCTCTCTCTCTCTCTCTCTTTCTCTCTCTCTCTCTCTCTCTCTCTCTCTCTCTCTCTGTCTCTCTCTCTCTTCTGTCTTTCTCTTCTCTCTTTCTCTTTCTTTCTCTCTTTCTCTTTCCTTCTCTCTATATATCTCTCCCCTTCACATAGGTCCAAACTCTCTCTCTCTCCATCCCTCTTTCTCTATCTCTCTCTCTCTCTATCTATCCCCTTCTCATAGGTCCAAACACACTCTCTCTCTCCCTCCCTCCCTCCCTCTCTCTCTCTCTATCGCTCCCCTTCTCATAGGTCCAAACACACTCTCTCTCTCTCTTTCTCTCTCTCTCTCTCTCTCTCTCATACACATACAGACATCTCAAACCCCAAACTCATCACACAAAGACCTTCCGAAAGCAGTGCAGAGCTGCGTTTCTTAATGTTGTTCATTCATAACCCTTTCTCCATTCCAACTTCCTTCTGTCTAAATCCCCGTTGTCCTTTTCCTGTCCTCCTCCTACTCACACTTTCTTTTCAGATGCTCTTCTCCCCCTCCCTCTCTCTGTTTTTTATTTTCTCTCTCTCCCTCACATTATCAGCTTTTTCTTTTGTTCAACTGTAACGAGACTAAACAGAAAGTACTTTACAGTCAGTTCATACTCACCTTCATGGTGTCATGTGTGTGTTAGTGTGTGTACATGCATGTACATACGTGTGCACGTGTGTGATGTGCATGTGTGAATTCATTGAAGCGTATATACTGTATGTATGCATTGGTGCAAGCAACCAAGCAACAGTGTTACACATCAACACACGTGTGTGTGTGTGTGTGTGTGTGTGTGTGTGTGTGTGTGTGTGTGTGTGTGTGTGTGTGTGTGTGTGTGTGTGTGTGTGTGTGTGTGGTGTGTGCGTGCACGAGCACAGTGTGTGTACTTGTCATGTAAGGTTTGAGGATTAGGAATGGCAGGTATGCAGTGGTGTTACAGTTCAATGATGAGTTAAAGGGAGGAGGATTAGAGCTGTCAAACCAACAATCAGAGAAAGAGAGAGAGCGGGAGAGAGAGAGAGTGGGTGGGGGGAGAGACAGCCTGCAGATAGACAGACAGACAGGGAGAGACAGAGAGTGTGTATGTGCAAGAGAGAGATAGAGAGGCAGAGAGAGGTCTCCAATTTCAAAATTGATATTCTTGTTTGAAATGATCAAATCCTGGATCTGTGGCTTCATGTTGCTATGGCATTACATCATTCCATTCTTTCATGTTGCTAACAGGTACATGTCCTTTCGATCAATAATTAGATATCCCTTCTGACATATAACCTAACCGGTACGCCTTGACCATACGAAGTACAAAATAGGCTTCAAACTTATCACCAAATTAGATGTGTTTCAGGCTAGCCGATATGCAGCACAGCCGTTAAATCTGACCAGTAGCTGGCTGCTGTAATCTGTGCCCTCTCTATACCCTACACTTTGGGTTTGCAGTGTTTTTTTTATGGGTTTACGTTCTGAGAGAATAGATTCGACCCCAACGGAGCCACAGAGCAAGTTGCAAATCACTTTCAATTCTGAATTAACCGTGATTAATTTGGGTCTTTATTGTTATTCATGACATGGTCAGGGGAAAATACTTGTGTTAGACTGTGCAATAATTTTGCTCTATCCAGACACCTATAAATAGAACCAATCATGGGTTTAATCACCGTTTTAAACCAATGCCCTGGACAGTGGTAACCATAGCAACAGTAAATAACTTCAAGGTGTCCTAGTGCACTGAAATAATGGTCTCAGCCGTGGATACTCCAATATCCTTCACCTCCAGCCTGCAAATCCATTATTTTTACACGTCCTCAGACCTAGGTAGTGCTTAACCTCTCCTGAATGGTTTTATGATGAACCTTCGTAAGCTGTGCACTACACTTCTCCCAAGGACATCCTAGTTATGTATTTTCATTACATCAAAAGACTTAGCTTACAAAGTCCCCCTCATGCCTATTGTGTAGCCCTACAAGTGGATGGAGATGGACCGAACAGTGGGTCATAAAGGGATTGGTTATCTGAGGTCAAAATGAAACTGCTAATCATACAAAGCTCGACAGAGGACAAAAGTGGAGGATTCCTTTGAGCTGTGATTAGGTTGAAAGAGGAGCACAGGCTATGCTCTTACATGCGCCCACCTGAAGTGTCCCTGAGCAAGACACTGAACCCCAAGCTGCTCCCGATGTGCAGGTTGGTACCTTGCATTGCAATCTCCACCATCAATGTGTGAGGGTCCAATGTGAGACATGAAATTGGAAAGTTCTGTGAGTACTCAGAGGAATAGAAAAGTACTATATATATCTAGTCCATTTACCGTTTATCATTTAATACATACAGACAGCCTACATGCTTACACACATACAGTTCTGACCATACAGATACTGGTAAATAGCTGGATTGAGTTGGTACAAACATGTCCATGCATGTATGGATGTCCATGCATACATCCATACATGCACACGTCCACGGTGGGGAATGGCATGCATGCGTGTGGGGTGCCAGTGCTGAGCACTGGCGGTGTGCTGGTGGACTGGGGCAGGCATTCCCAGATGGATCAGGTGGCGTAATCTTAGTCCCGGATTCCCGTGGCTGCTCCCAGCCGTCAGTCAAGGCCAGCGCGGACGCTTTTTTCCCAGGCTCTCCGGTGTCTAGCCTGGAATACGATAGGCTCCTCCTGACACGCGGGGACAGCGGAAAAGATACTCACACACACACACACACACACACACACACACACACATACACACATACACACACATAGCGGCTGGGAAAGTGCTTAACCGCAAAAGGGGGGAACACGCGACAAGACACAAGACACACACACACACACACACACACACACACACACACACACACACACACACACACACACACACTCATAGAAGCACACACAGGAACTCATGGGCAGAAATCAGACACAAGGGTGACCTTTGGCTGCCGAGAGAGAGAGGTAGACGCAGAGGGAGAGTATTTAGGTAAGAGGTGAGATAGAGTGGCATGCTAAACACGGAGGAGGAGAGAGATCAGTTGGCCTGAGGGAGGAGAGGAGAGAGGGAGAGAGGGAGAGAGGGAGATCAGCTGGCCTGAGGGAGGAGGGGAGAGAGGGAGAGAGGGAGAGAGGGAGATCAGCTGGCCTGAGGGAGGAGGGGAGAGAGGGAGAGAGGGAGATCAGCTGGCCTGAGGGAGGAGGGGAGAGAGGGAGATCAGCTGGCCTGAGGGAGGAGAGGAGAGGGAGATCAGCTGGCCTGAGGGAGGAGAGGAGAGAGGGAGAGAGGGAGATCAGCTGGCCTGAAGGAGGAGAGGAGAGAGGGAGATCAGCTGGCCTGAGGGAGGAGAGGAGGAAGGGATACATGGACTTGGTCTGAGGGAGGAGGGGAGGAAGGGATACAGAGAAATCAGCTGGTCTGAAAGAGAAGAGGAGAGAGGGAGATCAGTTGGCCTGAGGGAGGAGGGGAGAGAGGGAGATCAGTTGGCCTGAGGGAGGAGGGGAGAGAGGGAGATCAGTTGGCCTGAGGGAGGAGAGGAGAGAGGGAGAGAGGGAGATCAGCTGGTCTGAAGGAGAAGAGGAGAGAGGGAGAGAGGGAGATCAGCTGGCCTGAGGGAGGAGGGGAGGGATACATGGACTTGGTCTGAAGGAGGAGAGGAGGAAGGGATACAGAGAAATCAGCTGGTCTGAAAGAGAAGAGGAGAGAGGGAGAGAGGGAGATCAGCTGGTCTGAAGGAGGAGAGGAGGAAGGGATACAGAGAAATCAGCTGGTCTGAAAGAGAAGAGAAGAGAAGAGGAGAGAGGGAGAGAGGGAGAGAGTGAGATCAGCTGGTCTGAAGGAGGAGAGGAGAAAGGGAGAGCAATAGATCAGCTGGTCTGAAGGAGGAGAGGAGAGAGGGAGATCAGCTGGTCTGAATTACATTTGGACAATAAAAATGAAAGTGCACTCAGAGAGCTCACACAACCACCAAGGTTAACTGCCCTAACTCACTCTAACTGCCCTATCTCACAAAGTTAATGAAAGTGTTGGGGGGAAGTCCTTCATCACCCCTTGATTGGGATCTGCTCCGAAAATGGCCTCGGCCAATGAACCACTGACTCCTCCACCCATTAAGCCCCTTTTCCTTTTTCATGAAGCTTTCATCATTTAGCTGATAAACAAGACAGACCTACAAGCACCAATTAAGTGTATACATATATACATAAGTGTGTATATATTATTTATTTTTGGGGGGTGCCTTTATAGGATAGGACTGTGAAGAGACTGGGAGCGAGTGGGAGAGAGAGATGGGATGGGACCAGTAAATGACCCGGGCCGGACTCGGGCCAGACTTGGGCATCCGTGGGCACCTGAGCCCAGCTGTGGTCTGGGTGCTGTAGCCAGTTAGTGCCCCACTGCCCCCCAAACAAGAGAAAATAAAAACACAACCATGGTGGAGGAGAAGATGAGGGAATGGCATACTAGGATCTATGAAATATATTAAATCAAGGGTTTCAAAACATGCATCCAACCGTTACCATGACGAATAAGTATAAGTATATATACTTTTTTGATCCCGTGAGGGAAATTTGGTCTCTGCATTTAACCCAATCGGTGAATTAGTGAAACACAAACAGCACACAGTGAACACACAGTGAGGTGAAGCACACACTAATCCCGGCGCAGTGAGCTGCCTGCTTCAACGGGCGGCGCCGGGGAGCAGTGAGGGGTTAGGTGCCTTGCTCAAGGGCACTTCAGCCGCGGCCCACTGGTCGGGGCTCGGACCGGCAACCCTCCGGTTACAAGTCCAGAGTGCTAACCAGTGGGCCACGGCTGAATAGGTTCTGAGTAAGTGAAATATTGTCATATATCAAGTCTTCATTTTCAGCCATACTTGTGTTAGTTAGAGATGTGCAGATAGCCCCGGTGACCCCTGTATATTAACTCCAGAAAAAACATCCTTGTGTGTTTTCTTTGCATCTTAACACTTTGCTCCAGGACCGTAGAAACCTTCTCCATGTTCTTGGAAACAAGCAATTCATTTAGAGATTTCAAAGCCGTCTGTCTCTCTGCTCTCCACAGACACTGTTTCATCTCATTCTCTCGGATTCAGACACAGCATAGTTATTAGCTAGCTGTCATTCTAGCTGCCAAGAACATGCAAACAAATGGATTGATTTTTCAAGTGAAACGCGGGAACATTTCATTTTAAGTAGTCTGTAAAACATTTTCTGTGAGAATGACAGTTTCAGGGTGATGGAGCCCAATTTCCAAATGCGGTTGTTGACTGAAGTAAGCTCTGTCTTACTAAAGCTCTGTCTATTATTGAGTGATGCAGGAAACACTTCATATTCACAGAATAAAACGTTGATATCCCCAAATTCAAAGCACATACCTAAAGAAAATGAGACAGGATAAAGAATTCACAAAAACTAGAGCTCTATGCAATGTATCAGTCATGCACTAATCACTAGTCTATATTCATGTTGTTAAAGCCCACAACATCAGAGAATAAGAGAAAAGATACAAACAAACAAACATGAAGAGTGGAAGGAGTAAGAGATTGTGCACTCACTGTCATTCACTGATCTGACATTCAGGTGTTCAAAAGCCAAACCTGAAAAGAAAGAGAGAAAGAGTAAGAAAGGAAGGCAGAGACAGGAGGTCGGTGCCATCAGAGATTCAGTCTTCAGGCTGTCAGGCCCATACAAAGACAGAGGAAACAGTGCCTACTGGCCGGGGTTCCAACCGGCAACCTCCGGTTACAGGTCCGAAGCGCTAACCAGTAGGCCATGGCTGCCTCCACATCTCTACACATCTCTAAAACAAGAAAGCCATGTGTTTGGAGTGGCTACGGTGAGTTTATGAATCTCTAAAGCGCACCGCACAATGGCGTGAGTCTGCCGACACTTTTTGTCACTTGCCCATGTGTGCGGGGTTGTATTGATAACAATCGAATCATAGTATTCGAAGGGCAAAATTGGAGTGCACTGCACTCATGTTGGTGCCTATGTGCAGGGGGGCCTAAGACAGGAATGATGAATGTTGTGTAGAGTTTGGAGTGACTAGTATATATTGGCTATAATATATATATATAATATATATACTATATACATGTACCTCTCAGACAGGAGATCTGGTTTGGGTTGTATGGAGTCATTGCTTTGAAACCAAATAGGTAAGGTACAGGCCGGGCAGTGTTATGGGTCGGACTGGAAATCTGTCGTATGGGTCATTTAGAGACATTGTGGTGAAAACATGAATAAATCTCAGACGGAAACACAATGTGTTTGGGCTAGTAAAGATGGACGTCACTGTGGTTAAGGTTAGCACATGAATATCTATGGTGTGTGTTGGGGGTAGTAGTTGGATGTCACCCTTGTAAGGTGTTCGGGTCTGTGGGACCCGTTTTCAATATTTGCTAAAAGAAAAATTATGCTATTTGTTATTTCTTCAAACTCATTGGCTTTGGCTCATTTTCTCCGAAGAACATAAAAAATAACCCCCCCCCCCCCCATACACATAACTATTACATATGTGGTTTTTGGGTCTACTGGACTGAGTGTAATTAGGTGTTATGTACCTTAACTGTGTTCTCCTCCTAACTGGGGCTGTGTGTGTGTGTGTGTGTGTGTGTGTGTGTGAGAGAGTGTAAGAACCACTGGTGTAGTAAAGTTGGAAATCACTGTGGATAAGGTTAACATATGAATATCTATGGTGTGTGTTGGAGTAGAGTGGCGTTTGGTGTCAGTTTGTTGATGATGAGTGCTGAACATGGGAATCTGCCTTGCCTGTTACTCAGCTGCTGTGTGTCCTTCGCTGAGCTATATGGAGGGTAAATGAGCGATGGACAGACTGAAATAGGCCGTGGGAGAGAGAGAGAGAGAGAGAGGCTTGTTACATAAACAGAGCGGGGGATGAGCTGATCGCTTCTGATATCCATTTGCTTTGGTGAGGGTGGCAGTGGGATGGGGTGTGTATTTAATGAAAGAGACCTAAGTCACTGAGGAGATTGTTCTTGATAGGTGTGCGTGTCCACTTGTGTACACGTGCAATCTGCATTGACCATTTCCTGTAGCGAAGAAAACCAACTGATGGCAAAAATGTGATCAAGATAGTGTGGTTACATTGTTCACATCAATATATTGCTCCTCAATATTCCCATGTTCCTGTAATATCAGAACACCTTATCCTAGTACATTCCCCCGGATTGAAGATGCATAGCATTAGCATTTTTGCTAATGCCTGTCAGTGTACCAGACAGTGTAAGAATCCACACCATTATTTGTCTTCAGTGTGCAATTATTGGTAGTTAGGGATGGCAGTCTCTTTAGAAGATGCCGGAGTGAAAACTACTAGACTCTAGAGTTTTGGTGACTGAATCAACACTGTATCTATTTCAATATTAGCCATCTAAATGTAAAGCTAGCTCACATACACCATAAGGACATGAGTGCTGTTTCGAGCTTGTATTCATAAAGAGTGTAATCAGATTGTGGTGTTTAACTGTGTCCTAACTTGGTGTCCCTCTTGGCAGACACTTTTGAACAACTTGGAACAATATCAATAAACTTTACAGTAGCCTATAATCAAAATTAATAGTTTAATAATGATAATAACAGTATAATAGCAAGTATTCACAATAACAATAACCCTAAACATCCATGTACCATTTAAAAGTTTCCCGAAGATCCCAAAACTGCCACTTTAAATTCTGAAACTCTGATGTCATCCCCTCGCTGATTGGTTGGTCGCTGATTGGTTTGCCATCCTGGAGTCTGAGGGAAACGTTGATACATTGAGTGTTCCCAGACTGATACTTCAGTGACAGAAAATGAGCTGAGGTACAGGCAGGCGGTGCCAAGCTAATATTTAGTTACTGCTACATTAAAATCACATTGCTTGTAAACATAGCCAGTGTTTCCTGCCTTGATGTAAACAACCATTGACTTGCTGGCAGTCTATCCTACAGATGGCTGGCGTATTTACCGACTGGTAGCCTAATATCATTTTCAGCTTGGATAATACACCATATTAAATAGGATTAATAGGAAGACTATCTTTACGTAAAATCAGTCTGCAGCTGAATAAACTATTACGGAGTGTCTATTTGCACACCTGGTACAATTAGCCTTGGCCACATACAGTAGCTGAGCTATTCACACCCTGTGAACAACAAAAACATGGCGTTTCGGGTGGAAAACAAGTTTCGGGTGGAAAAGTTGTGTTTTATTTTCATAATCTTTGTTCAGTGAATACATACAACCGTCAGTTTGTTAGTTATCAGAAATTTTGTGACTATGGCCTATGAACTATAAGTTTGCCTGCAAACTCTCATCTGGACATGGAAATAGATAGCTTGGTGCATCATGGTTTAATATACGGGAAACTAGGGTTCAATTCCCATGTAAAGCATTTTGGCAGAGATAAGTAGAAGTGTAAGTCTGCATGTTAACCAGCGTCTCTGCAGAGAAGGCGCACAATTTGAAGAAGATATCAGTTCTCAAACGGAAGTTTTGATTGCAGCAATTAGCTAGTTCACGCGCCAGGGTGTAAATAGCATACATTACTATATACACCAGGGTACAAATAGCATCCACTTCTAATTATACAGTGATGCAAACAGCTGGTACGAATAGCATAGGCCACACAGTGAGCTACGTTGCTTGTTCTTTTTTTTTTTTATTACATTGTGTGATAAATATGCCAGGGTAAATGCACAGGGGTGCAAATAGCATACACTAATATTTGTATCAGTGCAGTGCATTGTTGCTAAATCCAGGCCTGGTGCTGTTCAGATCTATCCATTACACACACACACACACACACACACACACACACACACACACACACACACACATATATCTACACACAGTCACATTACAGACACATATATATCTACACACAGTCACATACAGACACATATAGGAACTCATGCGCAGAAATCAGACAAAATCAGACACTACAGTGTCTCTATATCCAGGCCTGGTGCTGTTCAGGTCCATTACAGTAGAAGGCCACTTAGGTAATGCAGACCACTCTGTGACTCACATCTGTGCCAAAATGTTCACTTCTGTGGTGGCCGGAGAGTTTTTGTAATAGTTTGTCATCACCCTGCTGACAGACAGACAGATACACGAACCAAATGGCAAGCGTAACCTCAGTAACTGCAGTGTGGGAATGCTGTACGGTGCTTTTCATTGTACCTGTTGTGTCAGTGCTTTGATATTCTGTTAGGATTGCTCTCAGCGAGGCAGAATGCATGATGAGACGCTCAGCCCTGGCGCTAAATCCACTATTAAAACAGACAGACTTTTGGTCTCACAGTAAAGCTGATGCCAGACAACATTTCATTTCACAGAAGGCTATTTGTATTCCCCTCTCTGTCAGTTTCGAGCTGAAACATTATTTTCAGTCGTTTCAGCTGCAGGATGAGGTCTAGATCCTTCTTTTGTCATAGTGTTTATAATGGACAGGCTATTCAGGCCACTCCATCTCATCCATTAAGTGTGTGTGTGTATGTGTGTGTGTAAGTCAGTGTGTGTGTGTGTGTGTGTGTGTGATTGGATATGGGAGAGAGAGAGAGCATGTGTGGATGTGTGTATCATGTGCATATGTGTCTATGTGAGTAGAGAGAAAGAGCTGTTTACGTGTGGGTGTGTGTTTGTTTGTGTGTGATTGCATATCTGTGTGTGTGTGTGTGTGTGTGTGTGTGTGTGTGTGTGTGTGTGTGTGTGTGTGTGTGTGTGTGTGTGTGTGTGTGTGTGTGTGTGTGTGTGTGTGTGTGTGTGTGTGTGTGTGTGTGTGTGTGCGCGCGCGCGTGAGCAGAACAGAGAGCATTCCTCTCCATTTGTACTGTGCAAAGCTGCTGAGGAGGATCCCTCACCTGAGAGAGCCTGGGCCAATCTGCAGCAGGACGACTCATCCATCCCATCATTCAGCAGACGCCGCGTCATCACAGCCATTACTGGACAGGAGCTCACTAACTTGCACGTCTGACGCTCTCCATCTTTGTGTCACGCTGCTCTCTAACAATATCCACCAGACAACCTCTCTCCACATGTATCATGTCTCTCAAATCTATGGGTAGTGTTTAGACTACTAGAGCAACTATATTTGAACTCTGATTCCTTAATGCTTCCCATTAAATCAACATCGGTGTGTTAAAATAATATCTATTTATCTGTATTATACCCGAGCAACCCATTCTAAGGATAAAGATGTTCAAGGATGATTCTTTACAGGTCAAAGGTCATGAGACCCACTAGTCTGTGTGATAACCGCTGAAGTGTCTCCGGCTAAATTTACGAGTGGTTAGCGGAGAGAGAGTGGGGGGCTTGGGCGTGGCACGGGTGCTTGTGCAGCCTTCTAGAACATTCTAAGAGTCAGCACAGTTCAGCAGCTTTCTACTGGTGCGCCGTTGCCTTGACCCGGAGTGCACCAGGCTATGTGTGCGCCGATCGATCGAACCGGGCTGGGCCTAAGTGAGCGAGCCACACACACACACACACCAACACACACACAGACACACACACACACAGGGCTTGGCCTGAGTAAGTGAGCCATCCGTCAGCACACCACTCAGGCTCAGATCAGGGCTGAGATGCAAGGCTGCACACACCACCCCACCCCCAACAACACACACTCTGCCTGTCTGACACACACGCACACACACATAGAATGACACACATTTACACAACCCCACTCAACAAAACACACACTCTGTCTCTCTCTCTCACACACACACACACACACACACACACACACACACACACACACACACACACACACACACACACACACACACACACACACACACACAGAACTACACAGAACTACACAGACACACACACCTACAGAAATACAGAATTACACTTACATGCACATACAGACACACACACACACACATACACACACATAAAAAAACACATACGAACTGTGTGTTACACACACACACACACACACACACATACACAACTACTCATACTCTCTTCTCTCTCCCTGGGTCTTACAACCCGCTTCAGCCCACCTCCAGCTGTGAGTTCCACTAATAGTGGCAAGAGGAAATGATAAGGACACACACACATTCCCCAGTTCTCTCTGACACCCAGCTCAGCTCCAACCCTGCTCCAGCTGTGAGTTCCAGCGACAGCGCTGAGGAAATGATGTGGACACACAGACACACACACACACACACACACACACACACTCCCTGGCTGGGGAGAAGATGAGGATAATTACACTAATCCTCCTAATCTCATGAACCGGGCCGTGATGGCCGCGAGCGAGCCTCCTGCGGGGAGACGTGACTCTCGTCCGAGCACGGCCCGTTCCACTCGTTCCACACGCAGACGAGACATCAGGCATCGTTTTAATTGACGCTCTGATAGTCCAGGCGGCGGCCACGGAGAGCTCTGGAGTGCTTGGCGCGATCGATCGATCGAGTGCTGTTGGCCTGGAATGTGCTGCGCAATGTGTGAGGTCTTCAGGGATTGGGGGGTGGGGTCGGTTGGGGTGACGAGGGGAAGAGATATGACAGCCATTTTAGCAGCACTATTGGAAACAAGGAAATTGAGTGACCTAGACCCGTGTTCAAAGTTCCCTCTGCAATTGAAAAGTTAGTCTGTGCCCTGAAGTGGGCTATTTTTATTTGGTAATAATTTATTTTTGTGCTCCCTAACATCTCCTGTTCTAACAAAACATGTCCACCTCATTGCTTTGCCAAAGGCTTCTAGTGGCTTCATGTAAGAGTGAGAGTGTATTTTTGTATCAGTATGCTTCTAAGAATCAATCATATCCTTGACCTCAGTGTTCCCTATAGAGTAAGTGTTCCCTATAAGTCTGTAAGGCAAGGTTACTCATATAGCACATTCCATACATAAAGACAATACAGTATGATTTACACAAATATAAATTATATAAATATATCTTCGTCTTTCGTGTAATCTTCCATATTCATCGCCATTAGAACTCTTAGAGAAAGCCCACCTGTCAGTGTCAGCCTAGTAGCAGAGAACTTGGTAGTCACGCTGGTGTATTGCCGGAAGTTGAGGGTTTACAGATGCTGCGTGATGTCTTTGTGCCTGGCAGCGGTGCTTTGCCGGTGCTATGCCCGAATATAGTTCGAATCTAAATTGGTCTAGTAAATCCCTTTGTGTTAATTTGCATTGATATTTGTACTCGATGTGAATGTACAGGTTACGAGAAATAATCTTGAGTTATTTGATTCACTTTTGCAATGACATGCTATCTGATATCGCTGGATTACAGCGTCTACGCTAAGCTAAAGCTAACCGGGCCGTTTCTAGATTAGGACAATGGCTGGGTCGGCTATAAAACGCTTTGGCTCACTCATCCAACTCTAGGGACTGCGGGGAGTGACCCAATTTCACCTAGGGGTGGTGTATTCCTTTAACCTGTTGAGGAGTACGGTCACAAATATGTGATTAATTTAGAATGTTCGCAATCCGAGAGTTCCGCACTATGATGCAACAATTACCCTCTGGGATTTTTCCCATCGACTGAATAAAGAACACTGAAACTATAGAACGTTTGTGTAGAATTCTAGAGGAGCCAGGAAAAGAATTCACTCATCAACAGGATAAAGAATAGCTTCAGCCAGTGGTGCACAACATGGACAGCAGGGACTATTGAAATCCATGTCAGATTTGATAGCTCTTTAAATTCTCCAATCCAACAATCTTTCATGTTTAGATGAGTTTAATGATGAGGAACTGAATGGTGTAAGATTTGCACAGTCAGTGAGGGGAAATGCAGTTGGTCTCTAAGCCACTTTGTTTGTTTCCTGTTTACAGACCCAGGTCTGTGTACATGCACCAGCATTTTTTTTTTAGCTCACATGCAGAATGGAGGACTGTGTGAAACAGTCTGCTGAATTTGACCAAAAAAAAGTGCTTTGGATTATAGAGTCACAGACTCTAACTTTAATTTGTTATCTCAAGAGCACATTAGTGAGGTGCTGTAACTCTTAGGCAGACAGTAGCTGTGTGTGGGCCGTATGTAGGCCACATGTGGGCCAGAGCCGCTTCTGAGTCGGCTGTCATCTGGGTATTGAAGAGTTAGTAAGCAAGCGGCTCAGTTGCATAACTGGACCTGCATCACTTGATTTGAATGATTATATAACAATGTAGTTCTTCGAAGTATATCTCGTGCCTTATGTTTATGGTAATATAGTATAGTTTTAGTGATCACAAATGATTTAAAGTCAGAGAGAAAAAGTTCCTATAAATACAGGTTGGTCAAAGTCAAATTCTCGTCGGAGTACTGATTCTCTCTCTGTGTGTGTGTGTGTGTGTGTGTGTGTGTGTGTGTGAGTGTGAGTGTGAGTGTGTGTGTTTGTATCTGTGTGTGTGTGTGTGTTTGTGTCTGTGTGTTTGTGTGTGTGTGTGTGTGTGTGTGTGTGTGTGTGTGTGTGTGTGTGTGTGTGTGTGTGGAAGTGGAATATGTAGTTTTTGTTGTACTGTGACACAGACTAATTGGAGTTATTCTATCTTAGATTATTCAGTTTAAGCCTGTTGGATCAAACGGGGGGATTTACTAAGAAGCTGAACAAATCTACACCATTCAGTTCCTCGTCATTAAACTCCTCTAAACATGAAAGATTGTTGGATTGGAGAATTTAACATCTGACATAAAGTAATGGGCTTATTCAGGCTCAGATTCCTAAAAATAATGGATGCCAGTCTCACCCAAGCCCGGCATCTGTGACTCCCAAACACAGCTGCTATATTAGACTTTCAAAAATGTTTTTTTTGTATTATTATTATTTTCTTTTTATAATTTATTTGCAGAGGACTTGACTGTTCCTAAAATGCACTGGGCCTATCAGACCCATTTTACATTCACACACACTTGATCACTGTGTTTGTCTCTTGCTTGCTGGATTGTGGTGTGTGTGTGTTAGTGTGTGTTGCTGCTGGTGTGTGTGTGTGTGTGTGTGTGTGTGTGTGTGTGTGTGTGTGTGTGTGCATTGAGCCTATCAGTCATTTAAATGTCCCTGGTACAATATTCAGTAGCACCAAATGCTCATCTCATTTAAGAATAAGTACATTAACTCTAAACAAACAACTAATGTCTATTATATATCTTGTAATAGCATATTCTACTGTCTGAAGTACAAGGGCCTGGCAGACATGGCAGACACAGTGCTTATGGACCCTTGCTTTAACCTGTTGACGGTCACAAATATGTGATTAATTTAGAATGTTAGCAATCCGAGAGTTCCGTGCTATGATGCAACAATTACCCTCTGGGATTTTTTTCATTGACTGTATAAAGAACACTGAAACTATAGAATGTTTGTGTAGAATTCTAGAAGGAGCCAGGAAAAGAATTCACTCATCAACAGGATGAAGAATAGCTTCAGCCAGTGGTGCACAATATTGACAGCATAGACTGTTGGAATCCATGTCAGATTTGATAGCTCTTTAAGTTCTCCAGTCCAACAATCTTTCATGTTTAGATGAGTTTAATGACAAGGAACTGAATGGTGTAAGATTTGCACAGTCAGTAAGGGGAAATGCAGTTTTCTAATATGAATAATTTGATTGCATGTTTTATAGCACTTTAACAAAAAATACATTTATTTAATTATGGTAGAGAGCATGAGGATTTCTGTGTCTGCAGGTAGAAGCTGATATTCCTACTTCTGTGGTAGATAATTTCTCATGCAGTCATGTGTCATGAAGCCTACTGCTATGGCCACTCTGTATCTTCAAAAACAGAATGGACGTCATTTAGGCCATAATACATATTCACTCCTCATAATGTACACACATAAAGTCCTTCGTCAAACAGCTGAACTACGTGCAGAACCTGAAATATTAGTAAAGAAGTCTGCCATAAGTTGTTTGTCTTTCAACAGCAGGATCTGACTCATCTGACCTGTAGCCATACCCAGGTGTGCAGGTGTGCTGTTGACTCATGGACATTCCTCTTATTACAGTGATGATGCTAAACTGCCCGTTACAAACACAGTTTAGCACACACACACACACACACACACATTTCTGTTAGTCTTATTATAGTGATGATGGCACTGTATTTGCATGTTATTTCTATGCAACACATATTAAGCAACAGTTGGGGGTGGCTGTTCAGGTTTCAGGTTACTTCAGGGGCTACTTAATGCTCATGTCACGATGTGGGGACCACACACACACACACACACACACACACACACACAGACACACACATGCATTGCTTTTTACTTTAAAGGTGCCCATTTCATCCAGCCCAACCCTAAGCAGCTCCCTCTGGTGCTGATGATGAGGGTGTGTTTTTTCCAACAAATGCCCCTGTGCCCCTTGCCCCTCTTCTGCCTCTGTGCCCCTTGCCCCTCTTCCGCCCCTGTACCTGTGCCCTTGGGGGTTGTCATGGCCATCTTCATCAGGAACAGCCTCTGGCACGGGGCAAGCCTGAAGTGGGTTTAAACGTGTGGGCGGGCGTTGGGAAGTTAACTGGCTGCATTCCTGTGTGTGAGTGTGTGTTTCAGCAGATGTGTGGTGGTAGCATTATGTAAACACGTGAAAAACATCTCACAGTAATGACAGATAATTCCCTGCTCTGCTACATGCAAATTACGCACAGCACGCCCACAGGCATGGTATAGAGAGGTGAATACACAATGGATGTGTTGACATATAATGGTCTTTGTTTCTGCTGCATGGAGCTAGACTGGAGGCAATACTGAGTGATAACAACAGTAGTATCAGGGGTTTAGTGCAGTGCAAGTTGCACACACACACACACACACACACACACACACACACACACACACACAAAGTGTACACCTTACCTGTTCTGTTTTGCTATAAACGAAAGAGTCTGTTAAACGAATGAATGTAAATGCAATCATAATCATAATCCCCACAGGGACTGCCTGCAGAGAGAATAGGCTACGCTCTGGAGCCATGCTAAGGATGCGTGAATACGGGACAGATTTCTGATTGGGCGCAGAGCCGAGGTCGCCTGATTAGCATGCTGCTGTGATTAGCTGCGTTATTCAGACTGCAGAACTTTTCCATACAGACACTTGGTATCCCAGCGGCTGCTTATAGGATCCAGCTATAGAATTTGAAAAAGTTACAGTGGACATAAGCAATGCTCTTCCCACGCAGAAAACTTTCTGTTTTGCTGGTGAACCCTATAATGCATCTACTTTGGATATGAATAACATAACTTATGCCCACATAGTATTTAACGGATATGAAACAATTCATATGGAACAAAACGCCTTCGTCGGTTAATCTAGTTGTTTTACCTAACCTATAGCGTGGTTTTGAATAGTTATGATCTGACCTTGTTGTTTCTACCTAAAGCGTGGTTTTGAATAGTTATGATCTGATGTTTCTAATCACATGGTTCCACCTCATGCTGGGTTCAACTGTGTCACACTCAGGCTTGAGGGTGCCGCATCACATGACCTTCACGTCACAGTCAAGGTCGTTGGTGGTTTGAGGACCAAGCAGTGAGACAAGATTTAAACAAACAGTTTGTATGTCCAAGAGGTTTAGATGCTCATTTGGAAGCAAGTTGAGTTGAGTCTGCATGTTCTATGCTCAATGTGTACGCTCCACTAGATTCACACTGTATGAATCTCTGAGGGTCCTCCAACAAACACCATTATATTTTTTTGTGTTTTTGACCTCATTTTATTGTGTGTCTAATATGCAACAGAAAAAAAACTATAGATGTGTGATAATGGTAATGGTTTTCATAATGGGGTTTGTAGTAAGCAGGTTATAAACAGACACAGGTTTTCTTTGGCATAGAGCATCTGTGTTTGGGCCTTGTGTTGCGACACACACACACACACACACACACACACACACACACACACACACACACAAACACATTGTCTCAGGGTCATGTGTTCTAGTAGAATTGCTCTTGATGACGGGTTCTGGTGGGCCGCAATAATCACAGTCTAAAGAGGACACGAAATAGCAAGACACTGGATCACTGTGTTTGTCTCTTGCTTGCTGGAATGTGGTGTGTGTGTGTGCGTGTGTGTGTGTGTGTGTGTGTGTGTGTGTGTGTGTGTGTGTGTGTGTTTGCATGCACACACACATGCTAAGGAACATCTATGTACATGCTGTGTACATAGTGTGTGTGTGTGTGTATATGTGTGAGTGTGTGTGTTTGTATGTGTGTGAGGTGTGATGAGCGATGAGCGTGTAAGGTAATACATATAGGGGCCCCATCACATGTGCTGCCAGGCATGTATGTAAGCAGTAACCAGAGCAAAGGTTATCAGACATGAAGTGGCCTTGTGTGTGTGTGTGTGTGTGTGTGTGTGTGTGTGTGTGTGTGTGTGTGTGTGTGTGTGTGTGTGTGCATATGTGCTAATTAGATGACTTGTGTTGTGTGCCTGTGCAGCAGAATTTGAATCCAAGTTAAGCTCTAGTTCCGTGCGTTCCAACATACCTCACTCACCCACCCATTGCATGTTCAAGCTCTTCATGTTTGGTTAATGTGCATCATTACAATTCTCATTATTAGTCTGTGTATGAGTGTCTTGGCGTGTGTATGCGTGGTAATGAGGCGAGTTTGTCTTGTGGCACACACACACACACACACACACACACACACACACACACACACAAAGTTCTAAGTATACATGTATACAAATATGGAACGCTGTGTTGTAATTATAGCTGCTTAAACCAGATCCCTAGGAATATATTAATTTCTATGTCTTCAACACAGATAACAAATGATATCTTTAGACCTTATGCTTTCTGATTCACCAGAGGAAGGCTTATAAATACCCCATAGACATAAAGGAAATGAGGCCTATAAAACAGTCATTTTTGAAATCCTGATTAAATGCAAAAAAATGGTGTTTGGAAATAGGTATCATTTAAATATCAAGTGTGGGGGTGCTTCAACATCCTTGATTATTACATTACATTACATGGCTGACACTTTCTAAGCCAAAGTGACTTACAACATGGTAAATAGTTTAAAACTTAAAACAATTCTCCCAAAAATTCTAAAACAATTTAAAAAAATTCCATAGATAGAGCACCATAAGAGCATGTTAGTGCATCCGTGAGAGCTGTTTTATACAGTCAAGTGTCAGTTCTAGTCAGGTGATAAGTGCCAGAATTAGCAATCACCTGCATAGGACTGTGTGGCCTAGGAGGAGTTTTGCGTGTGCGTGTGTGTGTGTGTGTGTGTGTTTGTGTGTGTGTGTGTGTGTGTGTGTGTGCGTGTGTACGTGTGCGTGTGTGTGTGTGTGTGTGTGTGTATGTGTGTATGTTTGCGTGTGCGTGTGTATGTATGTGTGTGTGTGTGTATGTGTGTGTGTGCATGCATATCAGAAACACGACACGGTGCTAGTCATCTGCTCTCTTTCGCGATTGAACCCAAACATATTGATTGGAAACTTGATTCCGTAATTTTTCAAACACACACACACACACACACACACACACACACACACACACAGAGTCCCGTGTAATCCTCCCGTGATGTTAACTGGTGTAGGGAGTGTCCTGTCCTGTCCCAGCACAGAAGGGCAGATGGCACCAGGGCCTACTGATGGGAGAATACATATGGTGCCTCTCTCTCTCTCTCTCGCTCAGCTTCTCTATCTCTATCTCTCTATCTCCATCCCCTTTTCTCTCTTTCTCTCTTTCTCTCTCTCTCTCGCTCAGCTTCTCTATCTCTCTATCTCTCCATCCCCTTTTCTCTCCATCTCTTTCTCTCTCTCTCTCGCTCAGCTTCTCTATCTCTATCTCTCTATCTCTCTATCTCTCTTTCTCTCTCTCGCTCAGCTTCTCTATCTCTATCTCTCTATCTCTCTTTCTCTCTCTCCAAGTCTGTCTTCTTCTTTCTTCTTTCTCTTGCACCCTGTTGAACTCTGCAATACACACACACTAACACACACACACACACACACACACACTAACACACACACACACACACACACACACACACTAACACACACACACACACACACACACACACACACACACACACACACACACACACACACACACAACACACACACACTTGTGCACTCTGTAGAATGAGAGGTGCTAAGTGTTGGCATGGAGAGTGTGTTCCCTCATGATCTCAGGCATGTTGGATGATCACCAGCACACCCATGGATACACACACACACACACACACACACACACACACACACACACACACACACACTACACACACACACACACCACACACACACACACACACACACACACACACACACACACACACACACACACACTACCCACACACACACACACACCACACACACTACCCACACACACACACACACACACACACACACACGCACAAACACACACACACACGGACATACACACCTTTACCAAGACCAACACTGTTTCACACATGTACAACAACAACAATACACACAGATACACACTTTTCTAACATCAACACATACAGCTACACTCTTCTCTAGAAAACATGCAACAAACTTTTCTACCAACAACGCACACACACTTCAACAGCACAAGAGGCTACCATATACACACACATACACAGGCACACACACAAATACACACATATACACATACACATAGAGAAAGACAGAGAGAGATGCACAGACCTGCTATGCACAAATAGCACACACTCCATAATAACACTCCTGCTGCTACATATATCAAAAAACTCTTCTCCACCACAGAGGAACTCAGGTTATGTGTGTGAAATGGCCTTATATTAAAGGTAGGCCTATACTTTGCAGTTTCAGGTATTTTTGGCGACTCAAGAGCTCCCCCTAGTATCGCGATATATTTATATTTTACTTTGCCATTGTAAATAGCCTTTTCACGGCTTGTTTCCCCTGTACACAATGGAAATGATTATGTTGTGGAGGCAAAGGACTACCAACAGGCAAAAACTACCTCCAAAGAGCTATATCTTCTGACAAGGTAATGTGAACGCTACGGCTATGCTCTATGGCTATGCTAGGTGAACGCTATGGCTATGCTCCATGGCTGTGCTAGGTGAACGCTACGGCTATGCTCTATGGCTATGCTACTGTAGGTGAACGCTATGGCTATGCTCCATGGCTATGCTAGGTGAACGCTACGGGGTCATCCCTATGTTCCCCGGGTCCTATGTTCCCCGCTCGGGGTTAGGGTTGTGGTTAGGGTTTTAAAAAAAGGGTCCTATGTTCCCCAATCCCATACAAAGCAGGGAACATAGGACCCGGGGAACATAGGTACGGTCCCGTAGCGTTCACCTAGCATAGCCATAGAGCATAGACCCTTTTTTAAAACCCTAACCACAACCCTAACCCTAACCCCAAGCGGGGAACATAGGACCCGGGGAACATAGGGATGACCCCAACGCTATGGCTATGCTCTATGGCTATGCTAGGTGAACGATTCCCCTATTACAAGTTTGTTTACCATCAAATTGGCTTCATAGAGGTTATATTAAGTTAAAAAATCATGCATCGTGTACCTTTACAACATAATATATTATAACTCTGAGCCATTTCCAATGGTGTCGGAGCCCATCAGTGTTCAGTGACGTGCCATGAAGGATGTGAGTTAATGGACAATGAGTGGACTGAACTAAAAGACTATCAGGATACAGGATACAGGAATCTCTGATATGTAATGATGTCCGGATGTTGAATGTGATGTGTAAATCAGGCTTGTGCAAAATTCCAGAATTGAATTGAAACTGGCTCTTAAATTCCAATTCAATTCTTGAATTTCACTTGCATTTCTATTGAGGTAGCAAACAGGAAGCAGAATTGCAACTCGAATTGTGCACAACCCTGGTATAAATATGCTCTGTCACTAAAAAAAATCAAAAAACAGATACACTGCTCTTGACCTAAACAGAACTCTCTCTCATGTGCTCTCTCTCCCCCTCTCTTTCCCTCTCTTTCTTTCTTTCTTTCTTTCTTTCTTTCTTTGTTTGTGTGTTGTGTGTATGAGAGGAGAGAGAGAGAGAATGTGTGCATGTGTGCATGTGTGTGTGTGTATGTGTGTGTGTTGTGCTCTAAAAATGAAAAATTCTGTCCCCTCGTTCGTTCTCGGAGGACCTAGTGACTGTTGCCATGGAGAGCAGACGTGCTCTTTACCAGTGCCCTGTGCACAGAAGGATGAGAAGATGACATCACCGGTCCTGCTCTCCCTTCATATCTCAATATGAGACACACACGTATGCACACACACACACACACACACCATAATGAAGCAGTCATCGCTGTCGTCAAATCTTCAAATAATATTCCCGCTATTAGTTATTGATGATATTGATTGACATCTTCTAGTGCATATTGATGATATTGATTTATAATGTCTTTGAGCATGTTTCACACTTTCAATCATAGGCCAGTTAAGGTTCTCAGTGTCCTTTACTAACGGATGTTTTCTTAAAGGGTCACAGCAACCATTCTACTCACCCCACCCCTGATGTTGCAAATAAAATAAAATAGATAAAAATACCATGGCTAACAGGTTTTGTAGGTGTTGAAAGCTGCTTTCGTGACTGCTCAACAGAGCTCTACTTTAAAAAGCAACACTGCATCCTGACGTACAAGCAGGCTAGAGGTGCCAAATTAGAAGCGAGATTTATTTAGATTAGTTTTTTTTTTGTCTCCAATCTCTTTCCCACATGAGGGGTTGTGTTGCCCTCAAAAGCTATTTGTGTGACCTGTCAGCGTTGGTTTTGTTCAAGTAAAGACGTGCAGGTGTGTGCTGCCTGGAGTGTGGCTTTTCAGGAAGTGGTGGTCGGTCGGTGCCTTTGGGACTGACCGTTCTTTAAGCTCATTGTTAGAAGTCCTTTACCTTTGAGTGTTCCTCAGTGAGGCGTGAAATGCAGTTCATTTATTTCCTCTCCCACTTCATTAAAATAAGAAAAAGGACATCTTCTGTCAGAGTCTGTACAGGGCAGTCCCTGTGTGTGTGTGTGTGTGTGTGTGTGTGTGTGTGTGTGTGTGTGTGTGTGTGTGTGTGTGTGTGTGTGTGTGTGTGTGTGTGTGTGTGTGTGTGTGTGTGTGTGTGTGTGTGTGTGTGTGTGTGTGTGTGTGTGTGTGTGTGTTCGTTTGTCTGTCTCTGTGTTTATGTGTTTGAGAGAGAGAGTAAGAGAGAGTTCAGCTCAGTAGGTTCAAAGAGTTAATTTAGATCACACTGGATGTAAATATCTTCGTAATCATATCTTTGTTTTCTTCATGTAAACATTGTCTTTAATTGTTTTGCTTTAGCAATGCAAGCCTAAAGGCTCACTTGAATTGAGCTGAATGTGACAGAGAGACAAAGAGAAAGCATGTGTGTGTGTGTGTGTGTGTGTGTGTGTGTGTGTGTGTGTTTATTTGCTTCTTGGTTCTTGGTGTGTGTATGCACACATCTGTCTTTCAGCATCATAGCACATCACGGCATCCTTTGATGAATATTTCACAAGATGTTCCACAAGGATGCACACCGACTGCCTGACAATATTGATCCTCAAGCAAACCTCAATTAGCAAAGCCATTTCCTGTAACCGTGACTATTGGGGATGTTTTAAACTAGAAGATCCAGCTGAGATCTGACCCACAAGCCGACCAGCAGCTGGTGCCTCGGTGGCGATGAGCATTTCTCGCTCTCTTTCTTCCTGGTGGTCGTGGTAAACACAGCCACTCTGCCCCCTGGTGGTCATCATGAGGAATATCACTTTGCTCTGGTTTCAGCCTCAGTCTTACTGACACATATTCGGCAGCGGGGTTGCGTGCACACACAGTTCATATCTCCCAGGTCTGTGTGGCCCCTATCTGGGTTACCACTGATGTATGGCAGCCAGTTATTTTTTTTTTCAAACTCCCTTTTCCAGAGGTGTAGTAGGCTACCTGTGCACTCATGAATGAAATCAAGGTAAACCAAGGTCGATTTTAGAGGAAAGAGTCAACAGGTAAGACTGACCTGGTTTGGGATGATGTGAGGTAAAGCCCTGTGAGTCACCCTGATTGAATACCTCTGCGTTTAAACATATAAATATATATATATATCTATAATCACTCTGGGTTGCCTTCAGCAAGGACGTGACCTGGTTGCATGTGCTCATTAGTTTGACATGAAAAAGTCACTCTAGAGAACCATGAAGTGCAGAGTGAAAAAGTGACATTATAGTAGTGCTTTTGGAAAGTGCAGAGTGAAAAAGTGCTATTATAAAAGTGCTTCTGCACTCTTAAAAGGAATGTGTTAACCCTATCTGGACACAGAGATGTGCTAAAAAGACAACAAAGTTGTGTTGACTCAACGCAAATGGTGCTATTTTCAACACATTTTGTGCAACACAAACTTGTGTGGTCCCTATCTGGACACAGAGATGTGTTAAAACGATGCAAGTTGTGTTGTTTTCAACACATTCGTTTTAAGATTGTGGAAAGTTGCAGAGTGAAAAAGTGCTATTATAGCAGCGCTTCTGGAAACCCTAAATCCGCAGGTACACATGTCCCATCACCACTGGTGGACTGTACTCATCCGGGCACTGCTTCACACATAAATTAATGAGGACCTGGGGAACATGTTATGTAGGGCATTAAGTGTTCTCTATTTAGAAAGCTATGACTGGTTTCGAAGCTAGATGGCAATGCATTCACATGGCTATCATGAAATTAAATCCCCTGGGAAACACCGATTTGTTTCTGTGAACCCTTCTGTTTGCTCCACTCAGTGACTGACCTCTAGTGATGGCTTTAGTAATCTGGCCATATTATCCAGTTATAGACAGGCACCTCCATTTTTATCTTGTGGAATGGTCATTAGAAGCAAAGGTTAGCATCATTATAACTGGCCCGATCAGTGATAAAAATGAGAGACTGGACAGCATTACTTGTAATGTCAACTTTGCAAGATATGAAATTCATGCAATAAAATAAGCACTAAATAAATATAGATACATTTAATATAAATGAAACCCTAAGTAAAAAATTACCTGTACATGAGAACAAGTGAAACTGCTCAACAGGCGAGGTGCTAATAACTTAAAGATCAAAAGTATCAGTGCTCAAAGGGCTGATTAAAATGCACTGTACATCTTAATGTTTATATAAGGTTATTCAGTTAAAATAACTATATGTGGAAATTGAAATGTTGATAATCTTCTAGAGCTCAGGACAAGTGTAAATGTTCAGAAAGCAGTCACCTCCGGCTCAGATCCAGCTGTGAACATCTCCACAAATACACACACACAGCCATGTCGTTCTTACCTCCGGCTAATTTGGGGTCCCAGGGTGTCTTTGCCAACATGGCCTATTTCCAGCACTGCGTGGTAAACCAACCCAACACCCCCCCACCCCCCGCCCTCACAACACACACACACACACACACACACACACACACAGCTATGGGGGTGTGTGAACAGCGTCTTCTCTAGGGAGGATTCTAGCTCCATACACCCTGACATGCTCACACCCCCCACACACACACCCACACACACCCCCAGGCTGTAGAGCAGTGTGGTGGTGTTGCTTAAAATAGATGAAGATTCATTTTCTTTACATGATCATTTTTATCTATATAATTGTTTAATTTTGTTTGTTTTGTTTATCTAAATCTTAATTTCAAGTATGTCAGTGATTGCTCTACCGTGCAATGAAATTAGACCTTCATACGGTGTTAGAGATCTCTCTGTCTCCTAGCGGGTCTCCACCAGAAGCACAACTTAAGCATTCCGTTCGCAGAGTGTATGATGCAACAATCAGCTTCCACTATAATCAGGGGAACTGGCTACACCAGACTTGTGAGCGCTGTGCACATTCGAAAAAAATTCGACCCTTTAAAAAGTTTTTTGCTCCGAACAGAGTGCTTCGGTCGCGCTCCCGGTATAGCTCAGCTGTTAGCCGACACTGTTGTTGTGCTTTTGTTGTTTGCTCAGAGCCCAGGGCGAGAGTGAGACCAGAGAGAACGGGGCTGATCAATCACAGGAGCTCTTACGTCAGTTGACAGACCATGTGTGTGGGTTTGTGTGTTTGTGTGTGTGCGCATATGTGTGCGTGTGTTTGTGAGGGAGAACAGGAGACCTGTCTGCCTGAGGCTGGTTAGAGAGACTTGGCGAGGATGTCTGTGTGTGTGTCTGTGTGTGTGTGTGTGTGTGTGTGTGTGTGTTTGTGTGTTTGTGTTTGTGTGTGTTCATTTTCTATTCCTGCTAGAACTGTTTTTTTGTGTACCACTCTTGGTGTTTTACCATCTGTAGAACAACTTGCCCCCCCTAGACAACACAGAGATAGGAAGAACAAAGCTACACGGGAGTTCTGGTTCTGTCCTTAGGGTAACCTTTTGGTTCCACGTCACTGGGTTAAAGGTTCTGTCCGTAGGGTAACCTTTTGGTTCTATGTCACTGGGTTTCTGTAAAGTACAGACATTTCCTACGTCGCTAGTGAGGGAGGATATAATTAGTGTAATCATGAGCGTTGGAGCCTGAATGAAGTGAATGGAAGAGAGAGAGAGAGAGAGAGAGAGAGAGAGAGAAAGAAAGAAAGAGAGGGGAGAAGAGAGAGAGAGAGAGATAGAGGTTTTTAGTGCCCTCGGACAGGGCTGAACTATTAAAGGATTATGTTTTGAATGGGTGGACATAATGAAGGTGATTTGGAAAACATGTTTGGCATTTTTGTCCAGGCTTGCCTTTTAAAATAAATACCCTCTTTGTCAAATACCTGCCCATGTTTTTGACTTCTGAAAACTTCTATTATTTCAAAGTGGAAACAGCTGTTTTCTCACTGATGTCTTGTTTGTCTGTGTGTTTTTGACTTCTGAAAAACACAGACAAACAAGACATCAGTGAGAAAACAGCTGTTTCCACTTTGAAATAATAGACCTAATGGTTATAATTGGCTGTATTTCACACACACAAAGGCATACACATATTCACACCATCACAGACTCTGTCTTTCCATTAAAAGTAATCTGTCCATTCGAACCATACTGTTTCCTTGCAGGGATTGGCACATAGAAGATTCACTGATGTAGGCTCAGTTGAATGTAATGGACGTGTAACTGCTGTTTTATGTTTCACCGGTAGAGGGAGCCAGAGGGCTTTATGAAGCAGAGCAGTATATATGTATATATGGGTATGCTATGCTATGCAGTCATCAACATAATGTAACATATGCAGAGACATATGAACACACACATACACACACACACACACACATACATACACACACACACACACACACACACACACACACACAATAGAAGCATATTATTGGCCTCAGATTAGTTGGTGGTGTTTGAATTTCCTATGGCTCATCTTGAGCAGAGTTATTTTCCACCATTATGTCAGCGCTGTGACTGACAGGGTGTATTTTAGCCAGCGGTAGATGGAGCAGTTGGGCCTCCTGTTCCTCTTCCTCCTCCTCCTCCTCCTCCTCCTCTCCTCGTCTTTCTCTTCTGCTATCTTTAGACTTGCCTCTCCTGTGATCACGCCTGTAGTAAACCCGTCCTGGGGGTTTACATTCTCCTTCCATCGCTGGGTGGCAGGCAGGCTGAGTTATACAGCCAGGAGTTCGGTGTCCTCATGCCTTCCCTATGGAGATAGGAGATGCGTATGTTCTTCAACAGACAGGCATTTGTTCTGCTCGATTATTGTGGAGGGATGTCAGTGTATTTTTGAAACTGATTCCATCGGGACAAACTGCCTCAAGCCATAATATACTGGAGCGGCAGTGGTCTATTGTGTAGAAGTCCACCAAACCTTCTCTCCACCTCTCTCTCTCTCTCTCTCTCTCTCTCTCTCTCTCTCTCTTCCCCCATCTCTTCCTACTACAATTTAGTGAGTGTATAAACAATATACTGTAGACAGACAGATTGCGGTGGTGAAATTATTTACGTTTACATTATTGTTCCCCAGTACCCAGTATCCATTACTGCAAAAAAAACAGTACACACACACACACACACACACACACACACACACATATATATATATATATATACACACACATATACACATACATACACAGTGCCACTCAGCATCCCTTACTGCAAATGGTGTGGGGCTTTAATTTGGAAACAAGGGTCACTTGTGAGTGTAGCTATACTGGGTTGACGCCACATGCATGTAATGTGTGTAATGTGAGGTCTGCTGGAGTATCACAACTGTCTGCAGTAGTGTTCTCTGGGCAGTTTGTAATATATAGTCTGTTAGTCCCAGTGCCTGGAGCAAATGCCCTTCCACGCTGAAAGGTGATGAATGGTGCACTTGCCATCCTGACTATCTGTACTGAACACAGGATGCTTATTGGTGATGTTTTAAAGGGGTCCATTGTTTCCCAAACTTGTGGTTGGGGTCCCATGTGGGGTCGCCTGAAATTCAAATGGGGTCAGCAGAGATACTGGGTATCTTAAAATTGACCAGTACATTACATAAGAATATATATTGAATAAAAGAAATATCAAAAACTTCACAGAACTAATATGGATTCTTCATTACAGTTAAGTAAAAAATAAACTTAGACAGCCCGCATGAGATCTTTGATTGATGTAATCATGCTTGAAAATCAAAGTACTGCTCTCTGGATGTTACAGCAGAGATGAGAGGCGCGCTCTCACAACATGCTGTGAATGACTGGGGTCGCCAACATTTTGTGACATCAAAATAGAGCCATCTGCCAAAAAAGGTTAGGACCTCCTGAGCTATAGAGTAGGTTTAAACACAGGATGCTTATTGGTGATGTTTTAAAGGGGATTTAGAGAAGGTTTAAACACAGGATGCTTATTGGTGATGTTTTAAAGGGGATTTAGAGTAGGTTTAAACAAAGTTGAAGGAATAAGAGTTTGGTTGGCTGCCACCTGTCATCAGATTGATCTGAGGGAGATACATGACTGGTGCTTGAGATTTGCTGATGGTTCCTCCTGCTGTAGGTGTCTTTGAATGCCCATTGGTGTGTCACTGGAACCGGTCATGTTCAGCCTGTAAGGGCTTTCCCCATTCAGGCAGCCCTAGTAGTGAGCGTAGGGAAGACTTCCTCCAGCAGTTACTATTCTCCTGCGCTTTTATTAGGCTTTTATATGCCGTTTTCCCACAGGCAGGTTATATAAGTGTCAAGGACATATTCTACAAGGCAGCATAGCTCCACTGCTTAACTGTCCTGCGGTCTCTTGGTGAGGGTATATTGGTACATTCAGCATAACTCTACTGCTTAACTCTTCTGCGGTCTTTTGGTGAGGGTGTATTGGTACCTTCAGCATAAGGGCTGAGCTACACCAGGCAGGTAACTGAAGCGTTCCGTTCGCGTTGCGTCTGCTGCAACAATTAGCTTCCACTATAATAAATGGAAGTAGCTACACCAGACGTGATAGCGATGCATACGTTCGAAAAAATAGACCATTTATCTAAAATGGATTTTACGCGTTGCGAACAGAACGCTTCAGTTCTGGTGTAGCTTCGCTGTAACTCTACTACTTAACTCTTCTATGGTCTTTTGGTGAGGGTGTATTGGTACATTCAGCATAACTCTACTGCTTAACTCTTCTGCGGTATTTTGGTGACGGTGTATTGGTACTGCTTAACTGTCCTGCGTGAGGATGTTCTACAGTTTCTTTTCCCTGGATTTTATGTTTTTGCTCGATTATGTAAGTGCATATATCAGGTCATTATGTAATCATTTGTGTCTGTGAGGAGAACTATACATTGCCTGAAATAAAGGTACTCAAATGTCGGTTGGACAGCACACTGTAAGGGATGTTTTGATTTCATGTTTTTGTTTGTTTTTGTGATAGTAAAGCAGATCATACTAAATTAAGTAAAAAAAAAAATCTGGCACACCAATGATCCTAAATTGTACGAGTTCTTGTAAAAATCAATTGCTATGTTTCATTGCCATCTTTAGACTAGTGCCAACAAAAGCACTTAAACCTACACACTGCCTTCCTCACTCCATAGACGCAATTAATTTGGCTCTGAAGAAAGGGTCCAATTTGTATGTGGCCTCCACGCTATTGTGCTGGGTTGAAAGAGCCATGATGGGGGTAAGGGCCCCCTGAGGCCCCCTGGGTTGGGGCCCATCTGCTGTGGTGAGTTTGAGCTGCTGTAGGTGGCGTTGGTGTTGGTGTTGAAATGGTGGTGGGCTCCCCGTGGGGTTAATCTGGGGTCAGACAGAGAGAAGAGGGGAACGGCTGTAGGACAAAAGGCTCCAGTTATTAACACATTTATATGGTTGTCCTTCATCAGGAACTCCCATACACACCATTTCAGCTCCTCATGAATATCAGAACCTCATGTCTATATGCAGTACCTTTTCCCATGAGGTCCAGTCATTAACACATTTATATGGTTGTCCTTCATCAGGAACTCCCATACACACCATATTTACATCAATTGCTCCTCGTGAATATCAGAACCTCATGTCTATATGCAGTACCTTATACCATGAGCTACGCATAGGCATATACCATCAGCTACTCATGCAGATATGCCATAGGCATATACCATCAGTTACTCATGCAGATATGGCATAGGCATATACCATCAGTTACAGTCATATAGTATCAACAACTCATGCATACACAATCAGCAGTTTATATACCACACATCAGTTGGGATATCCCAACTCCCTCTATCCCACTTTTGCAAAGATTCTTGGCAATGCAAAAATAAGTAAGAACACCCCATTATGACATAAGCTGTTGTGTGGCATACTGACCGTGACCCTTTTTTTTTAGGTATTATGTAAATTATGTAAAAGTAGCAATATTAATGCATTAATGTATGCTTGCTGCAGGCTAATATGCAGTCTGTTTTATAATTGGCAAGATGACAGGTTGGTGTGGGTTGGAATGGAACTACCAGCCTGAAGTTCTAAATCATGACAAACAAAGAAAAATATACGGTACATAAATAAACAACACAACAACACACTCTCAAGCGGAACCACTCTCTTAAACTACTGGAGGCTAGTCTATAGACAGACATATATTGCCACAAACGCTTACGTTTGATTGTAACTATCGCATTGATTTATGATTATTGGTCAGAAAACTGTACTTTGATCCCAGAAAGCTTTTGTTAAGCATTAATAGGCTACACACACACACACACACACACACACACACACACACACACACACAGTGCCGACCAACATCCCTTACTGCAAATGGTGTGGGGCTTTAATTAGAAAACAAGGGTCACTTAGCTATACTGGGTTGACGCCACATGCTTGTAATGTGTGTAATGTGAGGTCTGCTGGAGTATCACAACTGTCTGCAGTAGTGTTTTCTGGGCAGCTTGTAATATATAGTCTGTTAGTCCCAGTGCCTGGAGCAAATGCCCTTTCACGCTGGCTTGGTACGGGAGAGTAGTGTGCTGCTCTTATCCATGGTCACAGTAACAGCCTGGTGCTCTTGCCACGCTGACTATCTGTACTGAACACAGGATGCTGCTTATATGGCTTATTATTAGGCTTTACATACACATATGCATGCACACACGTGCACATACACACACACACACACACACACACACATACACACACACACCCCTACCCTCACACCGCCCCCTCACACTCACACACTTCTCGTTAATGGCCATTACCTCTTTCCCTTCTCTCTCTGGCAGCTACTCTAGATCCTGTCATTGGTCCTCACCTAGCAACAAAATTTAAATCTGCTATCATTTGACACACTCTGATGCATTGATGGGAGTGCTTACTCCGCCATGTGGCACAGCATGTGTGTGTGTGTGTGTGTGTGTGTGTGTGTGTGTGGGGTGGGTCTTGTGTGTGTGTGTGTGTGTGTGTGTGTGTGTGTGTGTGTGTGTGCGTTGTGTGTGAAAAGCGAAAATTAAGAAAAGGATTTCACGCCTGTGCCTAACTGTGACCAGTGTCCTAGAGCAGCGCAGAAAAGCCCTGCATGTGTTTCATTGTGTGTCCAGGAGTGGATTATACCACTGCCTCTTTCTCTTCTGACACACACGTACACGTGCGGACACACACACACACACACACACACACACACACACACACACACACACACACACACACACACACACACACACGCTTGTGCACACACACACACACACAAAGGAAAAAGGGGAATAAAAGACAGGCACGTGCTCAGGCAGCTATCTCACAATGAGGACCCCGCTGGCAGGTGGCTAGTGGCAGTGAAAAAATGGCTCCTTCTCCTCTTCTCCCTGTCTTCATCTTCTGCTTCTTCTACACATTTACTGACGCTGGTGGCCAAGTCCTCTATAAACCATACTGTCTTTCACACACACACACACACACGCACACACACACACACACACACACACACACACACACACACACACACACACACACACACACACACATGCAAGCGCCTGCCAACAAAGCCTGTCTTTTGTCCATTATTTTATCACCCTGCCATCAGAATCCCATCAACCTCCCCTCGCCTGCCTGATCCACCTCCCAAACCCCCCAACTCTACCCCTAAGACTGACCCCTGCATTGTGACCTTGGTGCTGGTCGCTGTGAACGTGACTCCAGCAGCGGATGAACGCCGTTCCCTAGTCAGCTCCATGCCTGACGGTAGTTGGTAACTCCCACATGGGTGCTGCCTCTGGCTGACATGCGGGCCAGTGGTGGCCCAGTTGTGGCCCAGAGGCGCGTGGCTGTGAGTGGTGATGATGTGCTCATGAGTGATGGGGGATGTACGAGACGGAGGCTGGCGCAGACTCTGGCGCATGATGGGGAAGGTAGTGCTGGAGCTACGCGTGTGGGTCGTCCTCCGCATTTCTCTCTATCTTTTTCTTCTCTTCTCTCTCTCTCTCTCTCTCTCTCTTTTTCTTGCTCTCTCTGAATCTTTCCATCATTTCATTTTTCCATTCTCTGGGGTGCGGAGGACTGAGGCAGCTCTTAGCATAATGGTTCAGCCGTGTGTGTGTGTGTGTGTGTGTGAGTGTGGGGGGGGGGGGGGGGTTGTGTGTGTGTGTGTGAGAGAGAAAGAGAGAGAGAGGGAAAGAGAGAGAGAGAGAGGGAGGGAGGGAGATCTAAGCTGTAGAGAATTCCCCCTCCCCCTTCTTGTCTCCTGTCTACTCACTTAGACACTCCCAGCTGGTGGGGGTAGCATATAGCCACACACACACACACACACACGCACGCACACACACACATACACACATGCACACACTCACAGCAGAAGCCATAAATCCCTCCCTCTCCCATCCCTCTCTTTTCTCAGGCTCTTAATTCATCCACGCACACACATTGTCACTTACGGATACAAACACTCTTTCTCTCTCTCTCTTTCTCTCTCCCTCTCTCTGTCTCTTTTTCTCCTTCTCTCTGTCTGTCTGTCCATCTCTAGTTCGTAACCGCGGCGATAGGCTCAGGTAGGACCATGGAACGGAGGGGCAGAGGGGAAACGTGGTTTCCGTAGTAACCAGTCTCTCCTCCTCCTGTTTCTTCCGCGTCTGGCGGTGCTGGTGTCACCATCCCTCTCTTTTTCTCTTTCTTTCTCCCTCTTTCTTCCTTCCCTCCTTCTTCCCTCTCTCTCTCTCTCCTCTCTCTCTCTCTCTCTCTCTCTCTATCTCCGTGTCTCCTCATGTCTTACCCTGACGCCAGGATGCCACTCTTTGAGTGGAGGATGATATAGAGCAAAGGAAAGAAAAGAGAAGAGAGGAACTGCCTTTTTTTTCTTTTCTTCTTCTTCTATCACTTGTTTTTTTCCCTCCTTCATGGCCTCCTTATAAAGACAGGAGGATTTCTCGTCTCTCTGCCTGTCCTTTAGCTCGCTCCTGCCTCCCGATGACGGATACATCCCACATTTTTCTTTTTCTTTGATCGTTGCTATCTGTTGGGTACCCCTTGACGACGGGTGGGAATATTTCGGAGCGCTCTTTCTCCCGCTCCGGGAGCGGGATTGGGGATTTTGCACCATGGCTCACGCCGCATCCCAACTGAAGAAGAATAAGGATGTGGATGTAAACGCCATCGAGGATGAAAAGGAGCGGAAGAGAAAAATCCGGAAACACTCCCGTGATCAAAAGAAAAAGGTAGTGGGCTACGTTGAGAGAGCGTGACTCTATCACCCGCTCTTCCTCTCTTCCTCTCTTTCTCTCTCTCTCTCTCTCCCTCTCTTTCTCTATCTCTCTCTCTCCCTCTCTTCCTCTCTCACTCGTGCTCTCACACACACATACACTCGCACAGAAACAAGCTAAGCCACACATTCACACACAGTTTCATTTCATAGTATTGCTTTTCAGGTCTGTGGATTCTGTGTGTGTGGTGTGTGTGTGTGTGTGTGTGTGTGTGTGTATTAACAGCCTGTTGTTTGTATGTGATTTGTCTATAATGCGTTTTGTGTGTGTGTGTGTATATGTGTGTGTGTGTGTGTGTGTGTGTGTGTGTGTGTGTGTGTGTGTGTGCATGTGTGAACATGAGACTCTGCAGTGGACGAGTCTTTATGCTGCAACAACATCAAGGTTACACGCAACACACAGAGAGATCATGCACACTGCCGGCGTCTTTCAACGAATGGCATCTGTGTATCAAAACCAGGAGCACGATTTTAACTGTGTCTTTCTTTCTGTGTGTGTGTGTGTGTGTATGTGTGTGTGTATGTGTGTGTGTGTCTTCACATTGATCTGAACCAGTAATTCTTTGTGCAGAAATGCATAACAGGACCGCCTCTATGATAATGCATGTGTTCACATGTATTCCTCCAAATCTTTCTCGTGTCAGCCTATGTGTGTGTGTGTGTGTGTGTGTGTGTGTGTGTGTGTGTGTGTGTGTGTGTGTGCACGTGTGTGCGTGTGTGTGCGTGTGTGTGTGTATCTTTCATAATGCATGTGCCTGTGATTTATTGATGTTTGTGCCGTCCAATGTGCCGGGATAAAAAAGACTCGCATGCTCAGTGGACAGCTGTCCAGAGCGTCCAGGTTCTCGTAACGGCCACACTGCTACTGTTCTCCGTCGTGGAACAAACGTGTTGATTTAAATCGTGGTGCTGAGAATGAATGGGGACCCGCCAGGCATCAGCACAGCCGGTGGAGCAGAATGCTCCCACCCGCTAACCATGCCACTGATCTCATGCTGTGATAGTTAGAACATCGGCAATTGTGCTGGATGCAGTTAGAGAGCCAATATGGAGTCGGTAATCCGTCAAATATGTGCTGTGTGTGTGTGTGTGTGTGTGTGTGTGTGTGTGTGTGTTTCTAGGATCTTTGTTTTCCTCAGGAATGCAATTATAACAATTGAGGCTCACATTTCATGTTCACTGGAGGTAGAGGGTGTGTATCAGTCACTGTGCAGAGATGAGATAAGAGCGAGAGAGAGAGAGAGAGAGAGAGAGAGAGAGAGAGAGAGAGAGAGAGAGAACGAGGGGGAGATGGAGTGAAGTGAAAGAGGCTGTGTCTAAAATAGAATCGAATCTGAAGCAGAATAGTGTTGTCCAGTGAAATGCCACAAACGCATGCTTAGAATCTTCATCTCTTCTGCCAGTTCCAGTTCCAGAAGTACTGGTTCTGGGAATGCCTCAGTAAAGAATCATTTGTTGTGGATCACTTTTAGTATTGGAAGAGGAGAAAACAAAGATCTTATATGGATCATTAGACCCCCTTAGCCCCCCACACACACACACTGTATGAGCACACACATACACACACACACACACACACACACACACACACTGTATGAGCACACACAGGCACATGGATATAGGCACGCATGCACAGTCCCCTGATAGATAGAGGTCTTCTAATCTGCACTCAAGCAGATCGGAGGTAATTGGATTGGCATTGAAATGATCACACCACTCAACCCTACCCAGCCCAAAACAACACACACACACACACACACACACACACACACACACACACACACACACACACACACACAAACATACCACATTGTACACAATCAGTCCCTTGGAAAAACTGTCCCCCCCCCCCCCTTAAATCTCAAACATATGGATTCAGAGATCGAGTAGTACCAAAGCGCTGCTGCTTCAGCACTTGCCAACATTTTTGCCAGAAGTCTTTGCATGCTTGAAATGGGATTTTCTGTCCTATATGTGCACTGTAGACGGGGAGCAAAGTCAGACTCAGACTGAGCAATGCACTATTCTAACCAATCAATACCTTGTTTCTGGAGCATGGAAAGAAAGGGTGTCATTTGATTGGTTGTTTAGATTAAATATCAATAACCTTTTGCCAGAATCATGCATCTGACCTTTAAACATTTGAATGTCCTTGACATCCCTTCACCAGGGAGAGGTAATGCCTTCTCCATGCTGAGTGTTTGTCCGTGCACCACTAGGTTTGAACTCCATACTTGGGTGCATTCCAACTATCTGGATTGTGTGTGAAGCCAAGTCCACATCCTTTCGATCAAAATGGTTGCAGGTTTAAAAATAAATACAACCTAACATTGAGTCACACATGTGATGTGTCACATTCACACATGGAATCCAACGTTTTAATCAATATAAATATTAGAACAGAGGTTAGACTTTTCTGTGTTTTGTTTTCTCTGTAGAGTCAGTGAATGAGGTTTCCTTCTGTAGATTTCTTTATTTTAGCTTTTTTTGTTTAAAATAAACATACAGACCGGGTGAGCAAAAGGCCTTAAGTCTGCTTCATTAGTGCTGACCTGGAGTCAGTGTAACCGTGGGAAGTGCTGCACTCCAGCCTTTCTGAGGTTTCCCTCGTCCCTTTGCATTGATCACTCTCCTAAATGTGCTGATGTCTGGCCAGCCTGCCAGTGTGGGATTTTTGCAATGGAAGCCTTTGATCAGAAGGATTGGTAGAAAAATGGATGTGCTAATACAAAATATCACTTGTCATGGGGGAACAGACCCATCTCTGAGCCCTGGGTAGCCCAGCAGAAGCCTCTGCGCTGTGGATTTCACCGATGTTACATTGTTCAAAAATATTCACTCATCGTCTCCTACAGTTTCAATTCGATTCGGTTTTATTTCTAGAGATAGCGCCACAACATGAGAATAGGCCTCAAGGTTCTTTACAGGGCCCTGCTGGGATGTGAACCTTGCTCTCCCCACAGAAACACGAGGGCAACAGGGGCGAGGAGTTGCCACATCTCTGTGTTTTTTTCCTCTCTTTATCTGTGAGAGTGGCCTATCCAAAGAGGAGGAGAGCCACTTGGAAAACTGAAAATAAAAGGCAGCATGTCAAGTCAAGTCAAGTCACGTTTATTTATATAGCGCATTTCATACACAGAGGTCATTCAATGTGCTTTACATAAACAAAAGCAAACGGTAATAAAAAAAAATAAAAAAGTAAAAAATGTTACAAGACTATAGAGGTGTTTGTATTATCAATAACAATATGTATCTATGATTCATATTTTATAATAATATTTATTTACAAAATTGCCCCATGTGCCCTCTGGTAACTTTCATTAAATCTTGGCATGGAGAATTGGCTCACTGGCTGAGTTCATCGTGGCCTTTAAATATTTTACTGCTGTCACCTGCATTTATTGTGGTATAGGGACCCACCATAGTGCATTCGGGGGTTGGGGAACCCCTTAATGATTAGATGCAAAAACCACCTTGAAACAGATTGGCTCAGCTTTTGCAAGGTTTGCAAAACGCTCACCCTATGAAGCAGCTTCTGCTCTCTTGAGTATTGTCTCCAGTGCAGTGTCCTGTTGAGATGTCAACAAATGTACACTTTTCAAATGAATGTGTTGAAAATAACTCTGTGTTGGGGACACAGTTTGTGTCGTTTCTAACACATTCGTTTTAAGAGTGTAGCTCTCTAACCCAATTGCCTAGCGTCTTTGCTAACCTCTTCAAGGTCCAGTTATTGTGATGATAGCTAGGTTTTAATTGACAGATTTGTCTTTTGCATTATTACATTATATATTTTTTTTCATTTAGCTGATGGCCTTACCCAGAGCAGCCTGCAATGAGCGAACTACAGGGACAGTCCCCTTGGAGAAGCTCAGGGTTAAGTGCCTTGCTCAGGGGCACAGTGGTGGCCGCTCCTGGGATCAAAGTCTCGACCCTCTGGTCCTCCACTTAGAAGCTCAGCCTCACACCGTGTACTAAATGCATGCAATGTGAGCAGATGTATGCAGTTTGTACAGTTTGATGTACAGTTCTGTGCCTGTGCGTGCGTGCCTGCGTGAGTGTGTGTGTGTGTGTGTGTGTGTGTGTGTGTGTGTGTGTGTGTGTGTGTGTGTGTGTGTGCGCGCGTTCGTGCGTGCGAGTGTGCGCTTGTGCATGTGTGTGTGTGCGTGCGTGCGTGTGCGTGTGCGTGTGCGTGTGCGTGTGCGCGTGCGTGTGCGCGTGCGTGTGCGTGTGCGTGTGCGTGTGCGTGTGCGTGTGCGTGTGCGTGTGCGTGTGCGTGTGCGTGTGCGTGTGCGTGTGCGTGTGCGTGTGCGTGTGTGTGTGCGTGTGCGTGTGCGTGTGCGTGTGCGTGTGCGTGTGCGTGTGCGTGTGCGTGTGCGTGTGCGTGTGCGTGTGCGTGTGCGTGTGCGTGTGCGTGTGCGTGTGCGTGTGCGTGTGCGTGTGCGTGTGCGTGTGCGTGTGCGTGTGCGTGTGCGTGTGCGTGTGCGTGTGCGTGTGCGTGTGCGTGTGCGTGTGCGTGTGCGTGTGCGTGTGCGTGTGCGTGTGCGTGTGCGGTGTTGAGTGTCGCTTGTGCATGTGTGTGTGTCCGTCGTCGCGTTAATGCGTGTGCGTGTGCGTGTGCGTGTCGGCGTGCGTGTCTTGGCGTCGCGGCGTCGCGATGTCGCGTGTCGCGTGGGAATGTCCCATCTGGAGTGCGATGTGACCCAACGTTTTGAGCTTTTGTCGGACACTCCGTTTCTGTGTTTCTTTCTGCCGCTCATGTTGTCCTGCTATTTTGAACGAGAAATATGACACGACAGAATGCCATATTTAACAGATACAGACAGGCGCTCACATGCAGTTGGGACGAGCTGTCAGACCCTTAACTACTAGACCTCCACCATTTCACTTTTATATCACTCACATCATTCACTCACCATTGCTTACTAACTGGTCAAGTATAGTACTGTAATGTGCCAAACAAGTGTGTGAATAATTGGCTGTAAAGCCAAAGTTTCCCCGTCAGCATTGAGTGAATGTATCTGTCCTGTCTTCAGTCTATCAGTTCTCACCATCATTTTTTACACAAGTACCGACTTTTCAAAAAAAGGCATGACAACAGTAGGCTATCTGCATCACCGTCTCCACATTGTGCTTCCTCAATCAATGAGTAGAACACATTGTGTTGGTAATACTATCAGACATCACTCAGCAGTATCAAAAAAAATCAAAACACTATTTCAGCGTTTTTTGTTTGACCTGCTGCTTTACTTGTGGCATGTGTATAAAGGCAATCAAACTCCCTCAGTTGTGTCATAAATAAAAGCATGTTTTTTAAAATACTTCTAAACCGCAAAGTCAGCGTTCTATTGCTTCTTTGACTGTTCTACATTGGTGCATCTCCATATCTATCTGCTCCAGATTGGCATGTTGGCAATTGTCAGGGTCTGATTCAACGTGGTCCACATAAGCTGGGATGTCCATCGCTGTCCCCTGTCAACATAGAAGGGCACTTCAACCCTGACTATTTCCGTGTCAAGTTAGAGCAGCTGATGGATCTGATCTCTATGCAAAGTCATGCTGTCTCTCCCTTGATGCGCATCATTGTGAATAAAGCTATGTTCCTGATATGCCCATTGCCTGGCCGGGTCTTCATTCATCTGTGGGATCAAAATTGCCATCATAGAATAGAATAGAATAGAATAGAATAGAATAGAATACTTTATTGTCACTGTACAGGATACATTGGATGGCATTCCGCTTCATATTGGCATTCCACTTCATATCGCTTCAGTAGAAGACTGTGACATCTTGTATTACATTTTGGCATATGATGAAAATATTACCACATGTATATTGAACTCAGGTCTCAGTCATTGTCAGCAATGAACTTTTATCATGGGATGGTAGTTTCCTTTTGATTTTCATTATTAATATTTTTGTTTTGGGGGGGTTTTGGGCAATTCCACGTAAAACTGTCACGTCAATAACACCAACTAAAATGTATTTGTATGACGCGAATGATTATGTGAAAAGTTTTTCATGTAAGTTCTACAACCAAGAAGAGTAAATGCTCAAATTTCAAGTAACCAACATTCACATTAACCATACCATGACATTGTGTTGGTGTTAAATGGACATGATAGTTTTGCGTGGAATTGCCCTTTTATTGCCTTTAATCAACAGGACGGTGGAGAGAGTGACAGGAAGCAGGTGGGAGGGTGAAAGGTGGAGTGGCATGACCTGGGAAATGACCTGGGTGGGTCGGACTCGGACTCCGGTCCTCGTGGGCACGTGGACCCGAATGTGGGATGGCCACTGCTGCCAGCTGCACTACAGCACCCCTCTGATTTTTATTATGAGTTTGCCATTTGATGGAGTTTCTTTTGCAGTGATCTTACACTGGTGTGACAAATGCATGCTTCAAACACAAACCGCTCAGGTGTTTGTTCTTGTTCTATGGTGTTTTGTTGCTTTTGGCATCATTTGCATTCTGGGTAATTGTTTGGGGGTTTCTCCAGGATCTTCGGTAGATTTTGATTTCTTACCTTTGTATTTGGACAGGTGTGTACCCCACTTCCCTAACCAGGGCACAGCCAGCAGAGAGCACCACATGGCATAGTGGGCTGCCCAGGGGTGCGTTTCCCAAAACCATAGTTGCTAACCTGTTAGCAACTCAGTTGGTTGGCCATGGGAACTTGCATTGCAACCAACAAAGTTGCTAACTTAGTGAGCAACTAACTTAGTTAGCAACTATGGTTTTGGGAAACGCGCCCCAGATTAGTTAGGCAGTAAAGTGCTGCAAATTGATTCTCAGTAAAAGAGATATTCTTTGCTCAAAGAGACTCGACTCTAAAGATAATCAGTTGTTGAGCACTTGCGAATGATCTGGTCAGAATGTTGGCCTGTCGTCATGGCATTCAAGTGAAATGGGTTTTTATTCAATCATCTGCGTCTGGCGGCATCTTAGACCTGTCAGTCATTGTGACTTGTGACTTTTCCCTGCTGAGGTCATGGCTATGTGGGCACTGATTTCATTCCTTATGAGGCTTTTGGGATGAAGGGTGTGTGTGTGTGTGAGGTTGGGGCAGGGATGTAGAAGAGTTTACATTCAGGGCGGTCTTTGGTGATATGAGGGGATATTTCTGTTTCTGCCCTGACACATACACACACACGGGTGCACATCATACAAACTGAATGTCACCCCCTAATATTGTTGGCAAATATTTAACCTAAAATGGAAAGCTGTATAGTGCATACAAATAGTTGACCTTTTCTTATACAGCCCATGTTGGACAAACTCAGTATGGGTGTAAAAATAAATATATTTAACATTATCATGCAATATATTTATTTTTGTGCAAAAAATGCTTGACATTTCAAATATATTTTTTATCATGTCTTTACTTCATGACTTATACTATCTCTTTTAACCACATAATCAGAAATACACTATGATGAAGCATGAATATTTTTTACTTTGTAATTATGCATGCTTTATGCTGAAAACAAATCTAATATTATGGTATAATATTTCATTTTTAGCAGAGTTGATTATTGATAATACGATATTTTTTGTATAAAAACATTCATCTTTCCATATCACCAAGTGTGTTTATAAGATATTAATGATTCGAAGCTGAGTGTGGAACATCCATCCAGCCAGCCTGGCTGTACTCGCTGCCTGGGAAGAGTGTCTTTCTCTGGGCAGCGGGCTCCAAGTCTGGCCTTGAGTGCTCGCCCGGAAACCAAGATGGTTATGGAAGAATCAATAGCAATCATTGCTCGAGTCTGACCTGTGGAAATCTATGGGTTTTCGCCCCTCCTCTCTCACTCCCTCTCTCCCTCTGTCACACACACACACACACACAGAGAGAGAGAGAGAGAGGGAGTGTGTGTGTGTGTGAGAGAGAGAGATAGGTGATTTCACTATCTCTCTCTCTCTCTCTCCTCCCCCCATGGTCCATTCATCTTTTGTTTTTGCCAGGCTTGCCTTTCTTCCCTCTCCTCCTCTTCTTCTGCACCCCTCCCCTCCCCCACACCACCCCTTTCTTTCTGGTTTTATCTCCATCTGCTATGGAGTGATTTACTCCAACACACACGCACATACACACACACACACACAGCCACGCACGTACACACACACGCACACAGCCACACGCGTACACGCACACAGCCACGCACGGACACACAAATGCACAAGCACACACACACATCCCTTGCTTGGGTTTCTAGGAAATAAAACACATTTTATTCCCGTTCTCCAACCACAATGCAGCCATTTAGCCAAAAATCGCTCCATCACTCTGTGTTGTCACACACACACACACACACACACACACACAAACACACACTCCATCACTCTGCGTCGTCCTCTCACTGGCTGGCAGGTGATGATGATGATGATGAAGATGGCGATGAAAATCTGGGGTTGTTGGGTCTGGCCTTGCCCGCTGTGCGCCAGCCGGGTAGACTGGGCGCTGTGTTTACAATCGGAGCCTGAAACTGGGTTAGAATCGCAGCTTTGTCGGCCTCAATGGCCCCATTATAGTCTGTTCCTCCGCTGATCCAGTACACACACGCAGTCTCCACTGCCAAGGGAATGGGACATATTGGTCCAGCTGCTGCTGGACTCTGGCTTCTTAGTCACTGTCAGAGGGGGACTGAGCCACCTCTGTTAGTGTGGACGCTTGCTGTCTCACAGCTGGGCACACAAAATACACCCTTTACATGTCAATTATCTAAGTAAATTTGTGTGTGTGTGTGTGTGTGTGTGTGTGTGTGTGTGTGTGTGTGTGTGTGTGTGTGTTGTGTGTGTGTGTTTGTGTATTTGTGTATTTGTGTGTATGACCCCAAGACCCTGTGATGCTTTGTTCTCTGACACTGACAGCTTGTTATAATGTATTTGCTTAAATTGCCACTATAAGTTGCAGTCTTATTGCCACTATAAGCTGCCACTATAAGCTGCAGGCTTCGCCATGCTGTGGTCTTGCTGGATCAAACCCACTAATAAGAAAACTTAAGAAGAACAATAGTGGGCTTGCTCCGCAAGCCCACAGCATGGCGATCAAACCCACTAATGAGAGAGCTAGCATGCTAAGATCTATATGATAGGATATATCTCAGTTATATATTGTATTTAGCATTTGGTTTGAGCAGACTTTTTTGCAGTATTCATTTTGTTTCAAATGCTATGCATCCGCCTGTATTTTGCAATGTGAGAAGACCAACCATTTGTCATAAATGGCAGGGTATGTTCTTTATGCAATTCTGTTCCAGTTCCTGAAGAGACCTAATGATCTGTAATGATACTGTCCAGTCAGCCAGTATCTGCATATCATCAAAGCCTTGATTATTTTGCAGTCATTACACACACACACACACACTTAGATATACCTGAGCACATTAACATATTACTATACATGTGTATGTGTGTGTAATGGGTGTGAGTTTTTGTGTGAGAGGGGGGAGTGTATATCTGTGTTAATAAGTATATCTCTGTGTGTGCTTGTGTGTGACAAAGTCAGAGTGTGTTTGTATCTGTCTGTGTGTGTGTGTGTCTGTGTGTGTGTGTGTGTGTGTGTGTGTGTGTGTGTGTGTGTGTGTGTGTGTGTGTGTGTGTGTGTGTCTGTCTGTGTGTCTGTGTGTGTGTGTGTGTGTCTGTGTGTGTGTGTGTCTGTGTGTGTGTGTGTGTGTGTGTGTGTGTGTGTGTGTGTGGAGCCACAGAAGGAAGACAGATGGCGTTGTACTCTGCTCCTGTCTACTCTCATATCTTTGCCAAAACACAAATGAGAACATAATGGTGACACACACACAACCTGTACACCCCACCACATTTGAAATAAATACACACACACACACACACACACACACACACAATCTAAGCAACACCACACCCTTCAAATCTCAGTAAAGCTCCCACGCATAATGCTTTGGATGTTTTTCTTTTTCTTTTTTAATGATCAATTCAGATAGGCATGTATTAGTATAATCAATATACAAGCACATAGCTGTTGTTCATCAACCAATTTACCATCTATCACATTCATGTTTAACATGGAATGATTTGAGAGACTCTTTTTACTTATATAGCTATATCTGTGTGTGTGTGTGTGTGTGTGTGTGTGTGTGTGTGTGTGTGTGTGTGCCTGTATGATTACACATTACACTCACAGTAGCGAGGCTGTTGATGCTGAGTGCCCAGCGGAGTGGCTTTTATTATTTATGACAACACTGAAAGCCCATCACAAACTCAATCACATATTCCATATTCCACCTCCGGTTCATCACCTAATTACTCTGGTACCTCCATAAAGCACTGCCTTTACAGTACACTGTGAAGGGTTCATACAGTCATCATGAGAGGCAGGCTTTTGCTCATCTCTACTTGGGGCTGATACAGGGGGTTCTCTGATCACTAGTGTTTGACTTCACCGTCTTGTGATTGTTTCTGGTCAACTTGTGTTGCAAAATTCACCCTTAACTCACTTACACTTACACTTAAATTATACTTATAGACAAAATGTCATAGCTGAAACTGGATACCTTTACATCACCAGAGTCTCTCCGATTGTACTGTCTGACCAGTATATGATTTCCCTGTTTTGTTTGAGGCTCACCAGTGCTGTGAGGGGAATGTAGGGGAAATCATTTGTATCTGTTGCATGTCTGTTTCTTCTGTAAAGATGTGTGTTTGTCTGGCTGCTGTGCCTCTTGAAAGCAGATAGTTTACCTCTTTATTTTTGGGTGCTCTCGATTTAGGCTTGTGTGGATCGATAGAGAAGGAGAAGTAGTAGAGAGATAGAGAGAAAGAGAGAGAGAGGAAGAGAGAGAGGGAGAATGAGAGAGAGGGAGAGAGAGAGAGAGAGAGATGAGAATTTAGGCAGGGCATGTTGTGAAGGTTGCTTAGATGCCCTTGACTGTGTTTATATTTTGAGCCAATAGGTGGCGCGCTAGCCAAGCCCACTCTGAAGTCCTCCACATCAGGCTGCATCCTAGGTCACTTCTGATAGGCAGAGCGCTAAGCTCCACAGGGATATGTGCTGTCACACGGAGCACACATCTTATTTTAACACATACACAAAGTTGCTTTATCACAGACTTTTTGATGTTAAGTAACATGTTTTGTGCGGCCAAACAGATTGCTCATTATCACTGATATATGTCTGAATGAATTATACTACTTTGCTTTAACATAATTATGTTTTAGCCCACCTCAAAAAATGATATTGCTTTGATTCAGTATAAGTATATTGTGGAGTATAGTCAAATATATTCATGGATGAAGTGATGGTAGTGATCATGGACAGAGAGATTGATAAGGAGGAAATACCTGATGAAATGCGCTCAGTGGCTCTCTGGTGCACAGAAGCATGAAGCTTTTTCTACTGCAACAGCTCATCATCAGAAGGGTAAAACGAACCTGTCTCATGACAGCCTAAACCAGGGGTGGGCAACATCCCCCCCCCCACCCCCCCACCCCCAAGACACACACATAAAAAAAAAAAAAAATTATAGCCTATAATTTAGTATGACAAAATCTTTCTTTTAAAATATTAATTGCTCAAAAATACTGCTAATGTTATGCTGTTTAACAAATGTATAAATTGTGCACTGTCGCTTTAATTCACGTTTATTTCTCAATGATCTTCTGCCTGCTATGGTATGGCCCTCTCACACTTTTTAAATGGTCAGTAGTGGGAACTACTGCTGCCTTCATGATTTCCTTTTAAAAGTTTCTTATAAGAAGGAGATATCAATTATCAACAATGACAAGCCAGCTGGAACCTGCGGCTCTCTCTCCCTTTCGTGAGTGCAGACGCGTTCCCAATTAAATGGATCGCATGTTCACGTTAGATCTGCTGCAAAGGAGATAACTAAGAGTTAACTTAGTTTAACATGATGTTATCTCTATTTAACATGATGTTTTGACATTGACATTGTAAAAAAGCAGTTTGCAGTAAAGCTAACCAACATCGTCTCTATCGCAGGAAAAAAATAGCGAGCAGCCTGATAACCAAATGAAATGCTCAGCGGGCCGGATGAAAGTGCTTGGCGGGCCGGATCCGCCCGCGGGCCGCAGTTTGCCCACCCCTGGCCTAAACCCAACTCATGTTCCCTATTAGTGGGTGAGCAGTCCAACACTTGGTAAACTCGGCTTCAGTGTTTCCTCTCTCAATTCCTCTTTTTATCCTGGGGGTGTATACATGGGACCATTCCCTTTAGAGGAACCAAAAAACACACAGTATTTATTATACTGAATTTGCGTGTGTGCGTGTGTGTGTGTGTGTGTGTGTGTGTGTGTGTGTGTGTGTGTGTGTGTGTGTGTGTGTGTGTGTGTGTGTTTATGCACCTTCTGGCAGTCTGATAGTGTCCCTTGTTTCTGATGGGGTTGAACTCAACCCAAATATTCCAGATGTAGGATGAACACACACACACACACACACACACACAAACACACAAACAACAGATTTAAAGAGTCACCATAGACAGATGGGACATTGAGATGCATGCCATAGTTTTACACCTGGATCCACATCACTCAGCGGATCTGTAAAAACAAACAAGATTAAATGTGTGTGTGTGTGTGTGTGTGTGTGTGTGTGTTCGTTCAAACCATCAGATTCCCTTATCCTGACCCAGATGTCCCCAGTAAGGGTGCATCGGTTTGGGCCACAGATTGAGAGGAGACCCCCTTGAGGGGCCCTGGCGCTGATCACATCCAGGTGTGCTGTCTGTTCCTATGAGAGAGAGAGAGAGAGAGAGAGAGAGAGAAATCAAGAGTTAATACGAGAAAGAAAAGAAGTCATTTAAAGAGTGAGAGAGGCAAAGAGAAAGAGACAGAAAACGTGTGACAGAACACATGTGTTGCTTTAGAAAGCAATTTTGAGTCTGAACTTGAATATGAGTGACTGATATTTGTCCCTATATGATATATACAATATATGGAGAGGGAGAGAGAGAGAGAGAGAGGAGAGAGAGAGAGGGGAGAGAGAGAGAGAGGGAGAGAGAGGGGGGTGCTGGGGATGTCAGCTGTGACTCTTCACCACATCACATCAGCCAAGATTCACAGCCTCCCAAGATGGCAGCTGAGGCTATGACAGAGCCGGGCCTCATCTGAGCCAGAAGTGGTCCGGATCCGCGCCGGATGAAGCCATTATCTGGGTCAGGAGGCTCTTTAATAGGCCTCATCTCTGCAGCTGCACCCTTAGAGAAAAACAGGCGAGGAGGAGAGAGAAAGCGTGCATATCAGCCAATAGCAGTCAACCTGTCCAATCAACTTTATTCTGCCCGAGTAGTCTTGACTCATGTCCAGTAAACCGAGGCACTTCATCAGCGCTGGTCTTGTTAACTGTCCAGTTTACTCTGTTTCACCCCAGAGAGAGAGAGATAAAAATGCTTAGGAGGAGACATCCAATCCCATCAGACTTTACTACACTAACAAATCTGAGCTAGCTAATCAGTGTGTGTGTGTGTGTGTGTGTGTGTGTGTGTGTGTGAGTGAGTGAAAGAGAGAGAGAGTGCGTGCGTGTGTGTGTGCGTGCGTGTATGCGTGTGTGTGTTTGTGTGTGCGCACACAGGTACAGTATATTATAGAGACAGAAAGTTTCAGTTGTTGAGGAGAGGAATAAGTTGGGAAAAGTTACATAGTAAATTAGAAATAAAGAAATAATCATCTGATCCAGTCAAGTCAAGACAACGACACAGACACACACACACACACACACACACACACACACACACACACACACACACACACACACACACACACACACACAAACACACACACATTGCAGCTCTGCACTCCAGAGGGTGCACTTGAGTCATTTGAGCAAATCACACAATACTTGGCTGCCATGGACTCCCACAGCTCAGAGGAAAGGGGCTATCTCTCTCTCTCTCATCTCTCTCTCTCTCTCTCTCTCTCTCTCTCATACACAATAACTCCCCTCCCACACACACACACCTTTCTCTCTCACACACACACACACACACACACACACACACAGGCCTGCCATCTTTATGAATTTTTTAGTGTGCACTTAGTAAACTCAATCTGAGGCAGTTAAAATGGGCAGTGCAAGTCTGCTCGTGGCCTTCTGCTTCTGTAAGCAGCCAGAGTCTCGCAGTGTGTGTACCTTGATACACACGTGTGTGTACCTTGATACACACAATGACATGTGAAAGGGTTTGTTGATGAGTCATGTAATGTATTCCGAAATAAGGATTGTTAGTTTAGTAGGCTTACTGCAACTGGCACTGGAGTAGGCTTAGCAGATTGATCCTCTCCAGCACCATAGCACTCTCAACTGTTAGCCCAGAGGTCCAAGCATATCATATTAATAAACAGTAGCCTACTGCAGAGGGCAACAAGCCTGCAA